>NC_082688.1:97338919-97493653 GCF_949987515.2 Delphinus delphis
ACTTGTATAATTGTACTTCTCGGTCGATGGACCTGAAGATAGAGTGCGTAGGTTGGCAGGGTGGGTGAAGGCTGGGTTTTCTTTAGGCTCCTGAACTACTGGAGGCAGGAACCAGGATGGAGAAGGCCCATGTAGGCAGAGGCCCTGAAAGCGTTGGCCCAGTAATAGCAGCAGGAAGTCAGAGGTCACTCCAGCAAAGTGTCCCCAAGCAGAAATCTGCTGCTAGGAAAAGTGCTCTCACCAAGAGTCTCTGACAGCTCTTTTCTCTCCCATTACTTTATTAAACACGCATTTCCTATGGGATTCCTCCTAGCAGCCAAACACCACTCTGAGCTGGGAATTCACGACAAGATCTCTGCCTCTAGGAACTTTGGAGGCTCTTCAGGGGCCCGTGGGTAAATGCTAGGAGAGCAAGGAATGATGGACTCGGAGGAAGGCATGTGACCCAGACTTCAGGAGAGAAGAGGGGACAGGTTCTTGGAGGAGTCGATCCTCATGGTTAAAATCTGAAGTGCCAGCAGGGGCTGGCTGGGTGGAGGTAGAGGAACAGGGTAAGAATATTTTGCACAGAAGAAACATGTTCAAAAGTAGCAGAAGAAGGCTTTCCCTGGTGGCGCAGTGGTTGAGAGTCCGCCTGCCGATGCAGGGGACGCGGGTTCGTGCCCCGGTCCGGGAAGATCCCACCTGCCGCAGAGCGGCTAGGCCCGTGAGCCATGGCCGCTGAGCCTGCGCGTCCAGAGCCTGTGCTCCGCAACGGGAAAGGCCACAACAAAAACAAACAAACAAACAAAAAAACAAAACAAACACTAAAACTAGCAGAAGAAAGTGGAAAGAGCCAGAGGCAAGGCTGAGCTGAGTTCAAACCCTTGCTCCCCTATTTCCTATCCTGGCAACGTTATTTAAGTCTCCTCCTCTAATAATCATACATACCCTGTGGGGCTGTGCTGAGCATTAAAGGAGATAATGAATAAAAAGTACTGGACACACAGGGTACTTAGTGAAGGGTATTAAATGTTGCTAAATATTCCCCATTACACTATTCTGTAAGCTGCATAACCACAGGTTTGCCATAATCACCTTCTTTGTCTTTGTAGACTCACTTTCTGCTCCAGAGCCTTGCATTTTGTAGGCATCCAATGAATATTTATTAAATGCATGTTGAAAAAGTGCAAAGGCATATACATACATTTTGGGGACTAGAAAGCCATTTTCCCGTAGCTGGAGCCCATCCACCTCTGTGCCCATACAGGCAGACACATGGTTTCTCGAAATGGCACGGCTCATCTTTCCCTCACACATTCCCAATGCACTGGCTCTCCCCAGCCTTCACTGCACAACAGCACCCCTTTGACGGCAGCCACCCTGACACACATCTACCTGGACACAGGGGCAGACCAGATGAGGGGCTCCTCCTACAGACAGACAGACACACAAGCTGAACTATTAAAACAGGTTCTACCTTGTGAATCGCAGAGACTGCCATAAATGTTAAAAAAAAAAAAAAAAATACCACCATCTCAAATGTCCCATCCTCCTTCTGGCTCACACACTGATACCTTCAAAGAGACACTCTGCTTTCTACACCTGAGTTTCTTCTCATTACCGGCAGAGCGAGTGTCCCACGTTCACATCTACCCAGCTGAACCCTCGTGCCTGGGGAGTCCACTTGCTACGCCTGACTTTGCTCCTATTAGCTGTGGACCTTGGGAAAGCCCTGCTGCTCTGGGGCCTCACTTTTTTCACTGGCAGAGCACAGAGAGTCAGCCATGCTTCATGCTCACCTGGTAGTTATGTCACGAGAGTAAAGGAGATACGAAATGAGGTAACGTCTATGATGCGCAGAAAACACCTCAAGAAGAAAGGCGCTGGATAAATACAAGGTGTAAACCCCACACCTGATTAGTGTGTATGCTTCTGTCCACAGACTTCACCCACAGACTGTGCTCTCTTCAACCCTTGAACGCAAACAGCCTTCCTCCCCGTAAATGCTGTCTCAGATACCCATCTTCATGTGCGTACATATATACATATACTTCCAACACCTGTATTTTCCTCAGCATGTCCAGGGAAAATTGTTTTTGAACTTAGAGGAAGCTCAGGTTACAGACGCTCTCCTGCCCCTACCTACAGGCTCTTTTGTAGGGTCTCTGGTGCAGACAGAAGTGCCAAGCAGACAACTCATCTCTCTGTGGCTGGGCGTCTCAGCTCCCATGATTAGGCTGCACTGCTGGCAGAGCAGAAGATCCTTACCTGGCACAGCTCCTCCCAAGGGCTCTGCAGAGCTTGGTACCTCCTCAAACTTGCCAGAACCCAAGACCAGAGCAGAGGGGCTGATGGCAGCGAGAGGATGTGCATGGAATGGAAGAGGAAGGACCCAGAAACTTCAGACGCTCAGCGCCCTAAGTACTCCTTGCTCCTGGGAAATTGAGGACCCTGAAGCTAACGAGTCTGGAGCACTTTCCTAGGCATGACACACCCATGGGCGAGCAGAATGCTCATGTCCTTCAGTTTAGTCCTTTCCACCTGGAGGAGGAAGGGGAAAGCCCTTGGTGTTGTGGTCCTATTGCTGCTGAGTTGTGTGCTCTAAAGGCTGGAGATAAGCATGTGGAAGGGTGTGTGTGTGTGTGTGTGTGTGTGTGTGTGTGTGTGTAGCGGTGGGGAGAGGGTGAGGGGCTGGCTGCCTGCGGTGGGTGAGAGAAAGAAATAAATGTGGTGTGTGTGTAGGTGTGAGACTGTGTGTGTGTGTTGCTTTGGCTGAATTGCTCCAGGGGGCCAGGTTCATCACCCCCGCTATCCACCTCATCCCCTGCGACCTACTCCTTCAGTGAAACAATCCAAACCTCTAACCGCATCCGTGTCCCCACCACCAGCGCGGACACAGCCCATCTTCAAAGTTCCAGACAGCAAAGTTCAGTGCCCAGGCCCCAGCTGTCAGACCCTCACGCACACCTCCTGCTTCCTCATCTCTGGACATCGGTGTCACCCAACACCTATGTCCCCCCAGATCAGATTCTGGGCTTGCAGTAGATAAACCCCGTCTGCAGGAGACGGAGACAAAGACGGAAGGACGGACGCACCCTCCTTTCTTCCGGGCTGGTACCAGACCCACCGCACGCGCCCAGGCAGAGGGGAGACCCTGACAGTTACATGCGGAGACAAAGACACCTGGACAGACGCCGGCACAGACAGACAAAGACCGACGGACGCGCTGGCACGCCGCGGGGAGCGCAATTTCTCCGGAGCTGGGGCGCCCTGTCGGGGCCGTAGACCCTCCTCTGGAGGGAGCGAGACCCATGTCCACCGCACCTTACCTGCCCCTGCGCCTGGGGCTGACTTCAGTTTTTGTTTTTCAGTGCGTTTTGCGATGTGCTCCCGTCTTTCTTCTCCCAGAACTGCCGGGCCGGGCGGATACCGCGGCTGCTCGCGGCTCCGGCTCGCTGGACTAGGCGGGCAGAGAAACTTTCGGTCTCGCCGCCCTCCCGGCGCCCGCCCGCTCCCGGCGCGCCGGCCTCCGCGCGGGTCCCGGAGCCGCGGGCTGGCGGGAGGGCAGGGCGGGCCGGGCGGGCCGGGGCGGGGTCGGCGCCGTTCATTGGCCAGGGCGGGCCGGGGCTGGGCTGGGCGGGGCCCGAGCCGGCGCCGCTCATTGGCCAGGCGCTGCCGGCGGCTGGTCCTTGCGGCTCGGCGGCCTTTGTTCCCAGCTGACAGCTGGGGCTGCTCTCGACCTCCGGCTCGCCTGCATCCGCCTCCCGCGCGGGGTCCCGGCTCCCCCAACTCTCCGATCTCAGCTTCAGCACATCGCTGCGGACAGACCCGTCTGCTCAGTCTTTTTCCTCCCCCTCTTTCTCTTTCCCCATTCCTTCTTTTTGTCCTTTTCTTCTTATTTCCCCACTTCTTTTTCACGTCCTTCCTTATCACCCCTTCTTCTTACAAGTTTCATTTTCTTAGCACCATCTCCCCACTCCAACCCCCAAACCCTGCAAAAAGGCTGGACTTCTAGGTTCAAAGACGGCACCAGCAGCCTAGTGAGGGGCATTGGTTCACCGTGCCAGGATTGCAGATTGGAGCCTAGACCACTAGCACTCCCACTCCGAAGACAATTCAAAGGCAAAGGTTTCCAACTCCTTCCCAGGGACTGAGTTTCAGGTGAAAGTTGAGGCCTGTTTACAGATTGTAATCTTACGCAGTACCTTTCTAACGCTATCATTTTCTCTACCACCCTCACTTTCAACTTCTAGCATTTGAGCTAGGAGGGGACCTAACCTTACAAGCTTTGGTTGGACAAAGGGTCAGTTAAGTGGGGTTCCAGGTGTTGCATGAAGTTCGGGTCCTGAGGGTGCACTAAGGCTAATGCGTTAAAACCAGGCATGGCTCTGCCCAGGGAGTGTCAGACGGGGGAAGACTGAGGTGGCTGACTTCTGATTATAACTGGAATGGGGGAAGACAGCCTGAAGGGAGGTACACCAGTTTGTTTCTGCCACTCCTCCACTCAAACCCTTTAGGGCAGCGGTCCCCAACCCCCAGGGCAGCACACATGTGCTGTGTGGATGGATGCAGCACAAGAGGCACGGATGGAGCTTTAGAGAAAGGAGCCGTCATTCTACCTGGGATGATCAGAGAAGGTGTGAGTAAGGATTGCATTTTAGGTCTCAAATTTTGACAAAGAGAGAACGGCTTTTCGAATGAGGGATGAGTGCACAAAAAGGTGGGGAAGAAGTGCTGTTCAGAAGAGGCTGAGTAGCCTTGGGGTTGACACATAGAAATTGTAGTATTACTTGTAATAGCTACCATGTGTATGTATTGGGTTGGCCAAAAAGTTCGCTCGGGTTTTTCCGTAAGATTTTGGAAAAAAATAAACGAATTTTTTAGGCCTATTAGGAACCAGAACACACAGCAGGAGGTGAATGGCGTGCAAAGGAGCAAAGTTTCATCTGCTGCTCCCCGTCGCTCGTATTACCACCTGAACCATGCCCCCGCCACCACCCATCCGTGGAAAAATTATCTTCCACGAAACCGGTCCCTGGTGCCAAAAAGGTTGGGGACAGCTGCTCTAGGGGATCCTCACTATTTCCAGTTCTTGCACAGCACAGGCTCCGGACGCGCAGGCTCAGCAGCCATGGCTCACAGGCCCAGCTGCTCCGTGGCATGTGGGATCCTTCCAGACCGGGGCACGAACCCGTGTCCCCTGAATCGGCAGGCGGACTCTCAAGCACTGCGCCACCAGGGAAGCCCTGTCTCCAATTCTTGACTGTGAAGACTCCATCTCTCAATTCCAGGCTTCCTGGGAGGCAGCAAACCATGAAATTTAAGAGGTCAAACAGGCTCTGCTACTTATCAACTGTATGACCCTGAGCCAGTACCTTAACTTCCTTATATGTCAGTTTTTTCCTTTACAAAATGGGGGTAACAATTCCCGAATGTAAACTCCCTGAGGGCAGGGACTTTCTCTTTTGTGCATGGCTGAGACAGTTGGTGCATTTTGTTCACACATGTATCCCCAACACCCAGAACTTGGTTGGCACATAGTAGGCACTCGATAAATATTTGTTGAATAAATGAATTTCGTGTTTATAGATTTGTTGTGAGGCTTAAACAAGAATCCCTACTAAGTATTGGGGTGGCCAAAAAGTTCGTTCGTTTCCCCCGAAGGCTCTTACAAAAACTCGAACGAACTTTTTGGCCAACCCAATACATACACATGGTAGCTATTACAAGTAATACTACAATTTCTGTGTGTCAACCCCAAGGCTACTCAGCCTCCTCTGAACAGCACTTCTTCCCCACCTTTGTGTGCACTCATCCCTCATTCGAAAAGCCGTTCTCTCTTTGTCAAAATTTGAGACCTAAAATGCAATCCTTACTCACACCTTCTCTGATCATCCCAGGTAGAATGATGGCTCCTTTCTCTAAAGCTCCATGCATGCCTCTTGTGCTGCATCCATCCACACAGCACATGTGTGCTTGCTTGCATGGTGGTTGTGGCTATAGGGCTGGCATTCCCTGGAGCTTGAGCTATCTGGGGTCAGGTACTGGACTCTACATCTACCTCCAGGGATAGGTGTGGTTACCTCCACACATGAGAGTTTCTCAGTAATATTTGCTGAATGGGTTAATATAGATCAAACATCTCAGCACCTTCAAGAAAGGGTAGATTCTTGGAAGGCAGAGTAAGGGACCCAGGGGTCTTCAGACTTCGATCAAACTAATTTTTGTGTCTTCAGATGTGGAATTCCATGAAAGGGGCAGAAGGATTCTGGAGGCCTGCTTCTGGTTCTGGCCTTACCACTGACTATGTAAATGCTTTTGGACAAGCCATGCCCCTGGCTAGGCCTCAGTTTCCTCAGCTGCAAAGTGGACAGTTTGGATGAAACTCTTTAAGGGTCCTCCTCCAGCACTGATGTACTGTGGCTCTGTCAGAGACATTCTAGGCAGACATTCTAGGGCTTGACACACAGCCCTCTTAGAAGGAATGAGTTAGGCAAAGGGCCTGGGCAGAGTTTCGGTGGGTGTGTGAGGGGTGGAATCCAGAAACAGTATGGAAGAATAGAAACACCCTGTGCAGGGGCTGCTTCAGAGATAAAGTGGGGTGTATGGACAGTGGGGGCGGAAGTAAGGAAGCAGAATGGGAGAGGAGAGCTGTGATGGTGAGCATGTGTGTGTGTGTGTGTGTGTGTGTGTGGTCACAAGAGCCTCAGGAATGTGGACTCCAGAAGTACAAGGCCACAATTAGCTTCCTGATTCAGCTGTTGGGTATGGTAATGCAATGCCTGGGTGTGTCTGCCCCTAAAACCACTGGTGAGATTCTCACTGTGGCTCCTCTTCCTTTGTCTAGTGAAAGAGTGCTGCCCTACTAGGCCCTGGGTATCCCATTTGGCCCTCTGCATCACACAGGCTCTCCCTTGCCTGAGCTGAGTCTAGAAAGCTGGGTCACAAAGTATGTTCTTATAAAAAATTCCCTGCCGGGAAGAGATATGGGAACACATGTATATGTATAACTGATTCACTTTCTTATAAAGCAGAAACTAACACATGATTGTAAAGCAATTATACTCCAATAAAGATATTAAAAAAAAATTCCCTGCCATCTTCATCTGCTCATTACCTGAGGGCCAAGTAGCTTACTGTTCTAGCTCATCACTCTGTTATCCATCTGTAGGACCTCAGATCGGCCACAGAGGACCAAGCCCATGGACCAGTTAACCCAGCAGCTCGTCTGAACTAGAAACACCTCTGCTTTTTTCAGTGTACTTTTTTTTTTTTTTTTGGCTGTGTTGGGTCTTCGATGCTGCACTCGGGCTTTCTCTAGTTGCAGCAAGCAGGGGTTACTCTTTGTTGCGGACCACGGGCTCTAGGGCATGCAGCCTTCACTAGTTGTAGCACACAGACTTAGTTGCTCCGTGGCATGTGGGATCTTCTGGACCAGGGATCGAACCTGTGTCCCCTGCATTGGTAGGCAGATTCTTAACCACTGTGCCACCAGGAAAGTCCCTCAATGCACTTTCTCCTATCACAATTTAAATAATTGCCTGGCTTCTTGTTTGTCTTCAACTCTTCTGTAAGTTTCTTGTTCAAAGACCAATATCTTCTTTGTTCAATATTGAATCCCCAGCACATTTTTGGTACACAGCAAGCACTCAAAAAGTACTTAAATAAATTCCATGGTGGAAGGCAGGATGATGTTGCAGAGAGAGCAATAAACTCATATACAAAAGATTCACACCTATTCCCACTTCTTCAAACTTGTGGTCTTGTCACAACCTGTTTGAGATTCAGTTTGCTCATCAGTGAAATGGGCATAATAACATTTGCCCTATCTGTCTTGTGGCAGTGACACAAATATGAAAAGAATTGCTGACGTCAAAGTTAGTAAGAAAAGTAAAGAATGTTAAATAATTGTTTAATATTATTTCAAGTCTAAAAATTCAGGGCCTTGGGTTGGGAGGTAAGAAAGGCTGACTATATTTAACTGAGGCTGGGTAATCTCCAAAAGTAGGCAAGAATCTATTATAATGCTAGAGAATTGAGAAAAGCTTTAAGGAATCAACAGGCTTCCACTACTTCTATCTTCCAGCTACCCCAGGAAAGTAGAGGAAGGCTGGTTTTCGTGTAGGCCAAGCCAGTGCCTCCTGATCTTAGAGGATGCCTAACCAGTATCCTGTCTCCCTCCAGGGTAGAAAACAGTTGCCCTGGAGTTGCCCTGGAGGTTAAGCTCTTATAACCAGAATTTACGTTTCTTACCTGTATGTCCCTGGGCACCTTGCATCTCTTATCTCTGGATATCACTAAACTCCTTTGCTTTGGGAGGGACATCTCTTCCTTGACTTCTCTGGGTGTTAAGAAAACAAATTAGATAAAATGCAAGTAGTGTTTCTCCTTTCCTCGAAAGCACTTCATGACTTTCAGAAATTGTTTATCGTTATCATTATCACCATCATTATCGTCAGTGGCATTATTATCTATAACTTCATTCTGAGTACTTAACCTATGTTCCGGTTCAGGAGACCACGGAAGTTGTAGACAGAACAAACACTCCTTGATGCCCTGGGGAGAACTTGCTGACCTCAGAATTCCTATCCTGGGCTGACTCAACTCCACTAAGATGCTCAAGTTACCTTAAGAAGTATGTCCACCCCACTCTTTCACTGAAAGGAAAACTGAGTCAAAGAGCAAGACAGGAAGTTGGCCCAGCCTCACTGGGACACCAAGGTCTTAAGGCATGGGCCTTAAGGCCTCAGCAACCATGTGACTGATACAGTATGTGATGTGCTTTGGTTTGGGCAGTGTAGACCACAGGCAGGCAGCATTCCCCTGAGCAGAGAATAGTAAACCAGCCACCTTAGCTAATGCAAAGGACTCAAGTGACACTAACTAGCTTCCAGTGCTAATAAGCTTTGTTCAGCCACCAGCTGACAAGGCTCATAAGATAACTGTTTAGCAAACCTTTCAGTGTAAATGCAGGGTTAAACTAGATTAGGGAAAAACAAGAAGGAAGTGTTCTGATTTGATTCCGCCCACCCCAATACCATTTTCAATAGTACACCATAGGCTGTTTCTAATTCAACATCCTTGCTCTGAAAGGTTCTGGGCTATCACCTGTTATGCAATCTATTTCTTCCAGGGTTTGGACTAGTTTGTCTAAAACTGTGAAGCCGGCGGATGTTTCCACTTACAAGTAATAGAAAAACTTGAATCAAACTGGTTTAAAAAATAGGAAAAAAATCTCATGAATGAATAAATGAAGTGATCAGCTCCCTGGTTAGTTCATACCGTGGCTTCACAATGTCATCAGAGATCATGTCTCTCCATGTCCCGGTTTGCTATCCTCAGAGTAAGGGTTTTGCCCTTCAGGACTACAGGCTGGATCTATCAGTCTAGTTGTCACACCCAAAACCAGCAATGCTCTGAGGATTAAAGGACCTTTGTTTCTGCATCTCTTTCCTAGGATCAAGAAAACCTTTCCTGGAAGGCTCTCTGCTGATGCTGGGCAGGCTTAGCCACATTGGCAAGCAATCATTGGCAAACTCAATGAGATTACTTTGACTGGCTTTGACCAAAGGGTTGGAAGTGGAATAGATATTGGGATATATCTGTATCTCTTGTCTTCAAGGGAGAAGGGGGAAGCTATGGAGAGAACTAACAATCACTGCTTGTCTGTTATGTACCTCAACTTTGCTGGACATTTTATCTACAGTATTAGATATTTAGTATTAGATATTTATCTACTTAATTGTGGAAATCATTATTTCTATTTTCCAAGTGAAAAAATTGCAGCTCAGAGTGCTTAAGTAATTTGCCCCAAATCCCACCACTAATAAGTGGAAGAAAAAGGACTGGAATGCAGTTCCACCCAAAGCCTTTGCTCTCTCTACTCTTCCTGGCCATCTCTGTAGAGTTGATGCTTCTAAGCTCTACCCAAGGTTAGAGACCCCCCACAATGAAGTGGCGCCTTCCAGGACCGCTGTAAGCACGAGATAAAGCCGCTTCCTGTCCACCATCAAGTTTATACTTATTTCTTAGCATTTCTACAGTGAGCCACTTCCTTACCTGTGCATCCCTTTTTCTCCCTCTTTCCAACATGTATGTCTCCTCATTTCCACATGGCCTCCCCACCTCCATCAAGGCCACGTCCACCTCCGTGCCCTTGTCTTCCTTCTAGCCAGAATGGAAGTGTCTTTCAAGGCCCTCCCCAAGCTCTGACCCAGCCCTCCTTCAGCCCCTACTCCCACCTCACCGAAGTCCTATTGAATCATGTCACATCCATGTCCTGATCTTCTTTCCTTCATTGTGCACTTTGTAACTTGTGCTTTATTGTTTCAGGTGAATGCATCTCATTTTCCTACTAGATTTTGAAGTGGTCAGCTCCATGCTTGGCCCATGATAGGTCCTCCACATTTAATGACTAAACAAGGGCAGGGACCACCTCTTATTTTTCTCTCTTATTTTTCTATCTCCCTCATAACACTCAGCCTGCTGCTGCACGTGGGTGGTGAATAATGGACTAATTGGCTTTGGGCTAATTGCTCCCCTAGGCTGAGGAATGACACGCAGACAAAGAAGTTGGCATGACCTGTGTCAGTTCTGAGAGAGGCCTTTAGTAAATGGGCCCTGCCCAGCCCACATTTGCTTGTAGCCCTAAACTCATTTAAGCAAATAGAGCATATGAGACCATGACTTCCGGGAAATCATTTAGTTCCCCTTTGGAGAATGTTGGCACGCTCATTTCCTCCCCCCAGGGGGGTAGAAAAACATAGCAGAGAGGGGGTTTCCCTGGTGGCGCAGTGGTTGAGAGTCTGCCTGCCGATGCAGGGGACACGGGTTCGTGCCCCGGTCTGGGAAGATCCCACATGCCGCGGAGCGGCTGGGCCCGTGAGCCATGGCTGCTGAGCCTGTGCGTCCAGAGCCTGTGCTCCGCAACAGGAGAGGCCACCACAGTGAGAGGCCCGCGTACCGCAAAAAAACAAAAAAACAAACAACAACAAAATAGCAGAGAGGCTTTTGAGACCCCGTGTGCTGAAATGGAATTTACACATTTCCTCAGTTGTTTCTGAGGAAGCAGCTCTGGGAGTCCTAGACTGAAAGGCTGATGCTGTCCCCTCAGAGTTGGTGGGATCAAGACTGGTCAGCTGGGACCTGCCCTGGGCTTGGGCTCCTGCTGGCCTGCCTGGCTTTCTAATTAAATCTTCCAGGTCACTCCACTCCTCAGTTAGCACTGCCATTCTCCCCTCACGTCTTCTGGTATTGACTTCACTCCCTTCACTTTGTGTATCAAATTCTCTAGGTGTTCACCCTATATTTTGCCTTTGTTCCCAGACTGTATTCATTACATGTTGACCATTTCTTTTGCTTTTGTTGCCAGACTGATTGAGAAGGCCTCCATCTCACCAGCTGCAAAAATAGAAGAGGAGGGGAGGGGGACAGGGAAGGGAAGGTAGCAGGTGGTTGTACCAGGTACAACCAGGTCTGAGGTCGCTTCTGGCATTTTCTGACTCTGTTTACCTAAGGTTGCTGGGAGCAACAAAGAAGGATGGTCGCAGCTACCAAGAGAGCACCTTGGTGGGAAGAGGCTCCTGGTAATCTTGGACTAATTGTCCCTGTGAAGGAGCCTCAGTTTGCTTGAGGTTCCCGAGTACCACACCTGCCTCACAGTGTTGCCGTGAGGGTGTAACGGGTCAACACTTGTGCTGTGCCCAGCCCAGCATCCATCCTACAGGAAAACCCTTCAGCTGCTGTTGTTCTCTGTGCCACCTCCCCTCCCCCCATCAGAAACCCAGGGCCTTTTCTACCCTATTTCTTCCAATTAGAAACCCCCTCATGATTTGGCCTGAAGCCCATTCAGCGTGGTGAAGTGGAAAAGAGAGCAGCATTTTGAGTCTACAGACTGGAGCTGGAGACTTGGGTTTGAATCAGACTCTGCCCTCAGTCGCTGTGTGACCTTGGCCAAGTCTCTTGCCCCCATATCCTCTGTTTCCAACACTTTTGAGTGATATTAACAATATAATTCCACAGGGAGGGATGCAGAAAAAAAGTACAGATGATTAAAATAACATCTCCTACAATTCTGGGGGTACCGTGATTGTTATGAAAGAGCACTTCACACTAGGGTGAACATGTCTCCTTGACAACTTAGGGCTGCTTCCTTCCTGCTCCAGTTCCCACCCCCTTCCCTAAGGTCTGAATTGTATCACAGAAGATAACCAGTCTCAATGTATGAGTCAGAGGACACTTCCTGGCACAAGCAGTGAGCAGAGGAGGTGCTCGGGTGGACGATGGGACTCATCCCGTTCTTGAGATCCTGAGGTTAGGTTCCGAGCACAGCTGCAATGCCGAGTGGGAAAGAAGTAGCTGGAAGTCAGAGGGGCAGCCAGGGGAACGGGTCCAAAACGGCAGCTTGAGAGGAAGTCGCCGGCTGCCTGTTCTGGAACCCTGCAGAGCAGTGTTTAGAATGTTCTCTCTCGTTAATCCTATTTAAAGTCTGGCTGCTGAGAGGGAAGTGGAGAGTCCTGTTTCAACTTGCAGTGGTGCGGTTCCCTGCCACCCCCGCACTGCAGGGCCGAGCCCCGGCGCTGGGAGGGGGAAGGGGCTCTCTGGGGACACCTCTGCTGGCTCTCACAGCCTCTCAGAGGAGTTTCTCAGGCTTCCCCTCCCCTGAGACCTGCATTTCATTGGCCTGCCCCTGGCCCTAATCTGCGTCGAGGGAGGGGCTGCTTGCTAAGATGTCAAGAGGTGTGGACTGGCCGGCCCACTGCTCTGGTGAGGAAGGGGTGCTGGAGAAGGCGAAGAACACTTCACTGAGGTGCAGATGGGGGAGGGAGGGACAAAACAGCGGGGGCTCTTGTGCAAGAGTGCCTTCCGGGAAGGTCCCTCTCCCTCTGGGCATAGGGAGGTTTCTAACGGGTTGAAAAGCTAAGAACAAACATTCCCAGCTTCTCTCTGAGATTCTCATGGAAGAGCTAGGTCTAGGGAAAAGGGGCCTCCCTGGCCTTGAAAAGGAAAAGTGTGAGTGAACCTACCACTAATAACATAGGGCCAGCCTTTTGCAGAGGGAGAATAATGGACAGTGTTTACCTCTGTGGTATTATTTCTGGGAGACCAAAAAGAGACTTCCTAAATATATCCCTGTGAATGTGAGTCAATCCTTGAGATTCATATATGGACAAAACAACTTCTAGTGTTGTTGTCCAAAGACCAGAGTTCATGGGTAGCTCTTTACTAGCTGCATGACCATGGATGTCATTTAACCTCAACTGATTATCTGTAAAGTGGAGAGTCTCCCCCTCCTCCCCCCCTCCCCCCCTCCCCCCCATCTAACATACATCTCACTGGGGTGTCACCAAGACCAAATCATGTGACAGTGTGAAAGTGCTTTTACTTTTTATTTTATTATTTTTTATTTGGTTGTGCGGGTTTTAGTTGCATCAGGCAGGCTCCTTAATTACGGCTTGCCAGCTTCTTAGTTGTGGCATGCATGTGAGATCTAGTTCCCTGACCAGGGATCGAACCTGGGCCCCCTCCCTTGGGAGCATGAAGTCTTACCCACTGTGCCACCAGGGAAGTCCCATGAAAGTGCTTTTAAATTGAAAGTCACTGTATACACGTGGTGGGTGCATCCCCTTCCCTCGGACAGACTTTCCTCCTGCCTCAGACAGACTTTAAGCCCCTACCTTGTACTTGTTGCCCACTATTCCAATAAACTGTAAGAACCAAACGCTGAAATTTCACAACAGAGACAAGCTTGCTCTCCTGGTTACTTCCTCCTGTTCTGAGGATCCTTTCTTTGCCTGGGCCTCTCTTGGGTTGTGAGAAGGTGCCATGAGAAAGATCAGAGCCTTTCCTAACAAGACAGGCCAGGGTTGAAAGGTCTGCATGCCATGATCCTAAAAGTGAATTGGGAGTAGAGTCAACCCATGGGAAAGGCAGAATCATCAGAAGATGTCTGAAGATATAGGAGCAAGAATAACGGGCCAATAGGAAACCAGATTGGTAAGCTTAGGTCCAGCACTGGTGAGGCCAAGGTATTTTATAAAGACACTTAGTTGTTTTGTATCTTAGTTTTCCTTCTCAGTTAAATGGGGATAATAAAACCCATCTCGTGTTCCCATTTGGCTTACATGAGGGTGACAGGGGATGGTGAATGAAAGGCTGCAAATGTAAGGTTATTGAGACCCCTGGGATTGTTAGGCTGCCCTTGATCAATGCCCATTTGATGGTGCTCTTGCTGTCTTGAAGCACAGCCAACTTCACAATGATTTGCATTAAACTCCCATCATGCCAGGCACCATTCTCATTGCCTTGAAAGCACTAAAGCAGTCAGGTAGAATATGTTATTTTTAGCACTTAAAACTAAAAAGCAAAAAAAAAAAAAAAAATCAATGTGAGCATAAAGGGATAATTTAACAGGATTGTGTTCATGTGGGAAGGGAAGACATATATTAACTTCTACTCAAATGGAACTTAACATTTATGTAGCAAGTGAAATCACCACAACTAAAAGAACACGTTAACAGCCCTATTATCACCAGGCAGGGGAATAGAGAGAGGAACAAACTATCTCTAAGATGTCTAGGGGGATTTGAGGAGAAACACTCTTGTTTTAGACTGACAGAATCTTGGCCTGGGCATCAGAGATGTGGTCCTTCAAGATTCCCTTTCTCTCAACAGAGCGGAGACTTAATATATTTGTAGAGCACTTTATACTTTTGAACTGCAAACATTAACTTATTTGATCTTTGCCAACCTTTTAATGTAGAAAGGGTATTATTTTTTAAATTTTATGTTATTGAGGTATACTTGACTTACAATGTTGTGTTATATCCGCTGTACAGCAAAGTAATTCAGTTATACGTATATATTCTTTTCATATTCTTTTGCATTCATATTCTTTTCCATTATGATTTATCACAGGATATCGAACATAGTTCCCTGTGCTATATGGTTGGACCTTATCGTTTACCCATCCTATATATATAGTTTGTATCAGCTAACCCCAAATTCCCAATTCTTCCCTGACACACACCCCCCTCCGGCAACCACAAGTCTGTTCTCTATGTCTGTAAGTCTGTTTCTGTTTCATAGATATGTTCATTTGTGTCATATTTTAGATTCCACATGTAAGTGATTTCATATGATATTTGTCTTTCTTTGTCTGACTTCACTTAGTATGCTAATCTCTAGGTCCATCCATGTTGCTGAAAATGGCGTTATTTCATTCTTTTTTATGTAAAATCAGCCAGGATCATTCAACAAGGATCCCTGGATCCTTTTATTGCAGAATGATATTAGAAACCAGGATTTGCTCTAATCTGCTCATCATTGAAATTGGGGTGTCATCACCTTTAGGCCCTGTCAGAAAGTAAATGTATATATATTACCCTGTATATGCATACATATCTGTATTATTTCTACTATTACTCATCAGTTTCTAAGCTAAGCTAAACAGGAGTTCCCGCTGATGTCTCAGACTCTAGTTCAGAACTACATGGTTCATCTTAGCCTTTTCCCCTTATCTGTTACCTCCCATTCCAACAGTGACATATCTAGTTTCTACCATTCCCCATATTTTTACTTATTTTTTCAATTCCAGTGTACAGAACTCAGGGCTCTGACTGCCAGTCCGGCACTATAGTCCCTACCACACTGCTAATTCTGCTCACTTGAGCAGCCCTAATAAACCTACTCCCTCTTCCACCTGAAAATCTTGCAGATATTTGAAAACCACAATCTGGTCCATTTGAATTTCTCGTTTCTAAATTTAACGTTCCCATTTTACTCATGCAATGTGATTTTCTCATGTATTCAACAAATGTTTCAAGAGAACCAGCCATGCTTGTCATTGTGCTAAGAACAGAGCAGTGAACAAGACATATGTCCTTGTCTTCATGAAGCTTACAGTCTGGTAGGGAATATGGTCATTTAGTAAATAAAATAAGGTGTAGTGAATGTGATGATATAGGAGGTTCAGGGAGGTCTAGGAACTATGTTGGGGAGGCCACCTAATCTGTGCCACTGCCAGTCATTCCTGTAGTTGTGTGCCCACATGCTGTCTAGTTAGGGGCTCCATAAAGTGTGGGGTCCTTAAGAGGTCATATTAATTCAAATATTTGTTTAAGGCACAATACAACCATTCTTCTGTCTCTCTCTCTCTCTCTCTCCCTCCACATACTTAACTTCTGTTAAGGCAAGCTAAGACGGAGTTTGCTCTTTCACCAGATGCATGGTATTGCTGGCTTCTCATAGATTGAGGTGCCCTGTCTAGTCAATTTACAAATTGACTAGACAAATTAAACAAACTAATTTTTTTAAATAGAAGTATAGTTGATGTACAATATTATATAAGTTAACAGGTGTAGAATATAGTGATTCACAATTTTTAAAGGTTATATTCCATTTATAGTTATTAAAAAATATTGGCTATATTCCCCGTGTTGTACAATATATCCTTGTAGCTTATTTTATACATAATAGTTTGTACCTCTTAAGCTCCTATATTGCCCCTCCCCCCTTCCCTCTCCCCATTGATAACCACTAGTTTGGTCTCTATATCTATAGGTCTGCCTCTTTTTTGCTATATTATTGTATTTTTTTAGATTCCACATATAAGTGATATCATACACTATTTGTCTTTCTGTGTCTGACTTATTTCACTTAGCTTAATGCCCTCCAAGTCCATCCATGTTGTTGCAAATGGCAAAATTTCATTCTTCTTTTTATGGCTGAGTAGTAGTATTTCATTGTATATATATATATATATATATATATATATATATATATATATATATATATATATATATAAAACGCATCTTTTTCCATTCATCTGTTGATGGACACTTAGGTTGCTTCCATATTTTGGCAGTTATAAACAATGCTGCTCTGAAAGTTGGGGTGCATGTATATTTTTGAAATAGTGTTTTTGTTTTATTTAGATATATACACAGAAATGCAATTGCTGGGTCATATGGTAGTTCTATTTTTAGTTTTTTGAGAAACCTTCATACTATTTTCCACAGGGGCTGCACCAATTTACATTTCCACCAACAGTGTACAAGTGTTCCCTTTTCTCCACATCCTTGCCAACATTTCTTATTTGTGTTCTCTTTGATGATAGCCATTCTGACAGGTGTGAGGTTATATCTCATTGCGGCTTCGATTTGCATTTCCTTGATGATTCAAGATGTTGAGCATCTTTCCAAGTGCCTGTTGTTGGCCATCTGCATTTCCTCTTTAGAAAAATGTCTATGCAGTTTACCTGCCCATTTTTAGATTGGGTCGTTTTTGATGTTGAGTTATATGAGCTGTTTGTATATGTTGGATATTAACCACTTATCATACCGGATTAATGTGTGTTTTTTTTTTAACAACTTTATTGGATTATAATTGCTTTACAATGGTGTGTTAGTTTCTGCTGTATAACAAAGTGAATCAGTTATACATACACATATATGCCCATATCTCCTCCCTCTTGCGTCTCCCTCCCGCCATCCCTATTCCACCCCTCTAGGTGGTCACAAAGCACTGAGCTGATTTCGCTGTGCAATGCGGCTGGTTCCCACTAGTTATCTATTTTACATTTGGTATTATGTATAAGTCCATGCCACTCTCTCGCTTTGTCCCAGCTTACCCTTGCCCCTCCCTGTGTCCTCAAGTCCATTCTCTACGTCTGCGTCTCTATTCTTGTCCTGCCCCTAGGTTATTTGGAACCTTTTTTTTTTTTTTTTAGATTCCATATATATGTGTTAACATACAGTATTTGTTTCTCTCTTTCTGACTTACTTCACTCTGTATGACAGACTCTAAGTCCATCCACCTCACTACAAATAACTCAATTTTGTTTCTTTTTATGGCTGAGTAATATTCCATTGTATATATGTGCCATATCTTCTTTATCCATTCATCCAATGATGGACACTTAGGTTGTTTCCATGTCCTCACTATTGTAAATAGAGCTGCAATGAACATTGGGGAGCATGACTCTTTTTGAATTATTGTTTTCTCAGGGTATATGCCCAGTAGTGGGATTGCTGGGTCGTATGGTAGTACTATTTTTAGTTTTTTAAGGAACCTCCATACTGTTCTCCATAGTGGCTGTGTCAATTTACATTCCCACCAACAGTGCAAGAGAGTTCCCTTTTCTCCACATCCTCTCCAGCATTTTTTGTTTGTAGATATTTTGATGATGGCCATTTTGACTGGTGTGAGGTGAAACCTAACTGTAGTTTCGAATTGCATTTCTCTAATGATTAGTGATGTTGAGCATCCTTTCATGTGTTTGTTGGCCACCCATATATCTTCCTTGGAGAAATGTCTATTTAGGTCTTCTGCCCATTTTTGGATTGGGTTGTTTGTTTTCTTGATATTGAGCTGCATGAGCTGCTTGTAAATTTTAGAGATTAAGCCTTTGACAGTTGCTTCATTTGCAAATATTTTCTCCCATTCTGAGGGTTGTCTTTTCAACTTGTTTATGTTTTTCTTTGCTGTGCAAAAGCTTTGAAGTTTCATTAGGTCCCATTTGTTTATTTTTGTTTTTATTTCCATTTCTCTAGGAGGTGAGTCAAAAGGATCTTGCTGTGATTTATGTCATACAGTGTTCTTCCTAAGTTTTCCTCTAAGAGTTTGATAGTTTCTGGCCTTACATTTAGGTCTTTAATCCATTTTGAGTTAATTTTTGTGTATGGTGTTAGGGAGTGTTATAATTTCATTCTTTTACAGGTAGCTGTCCAGTTTTTCCAGCACCACTTATTGAAATGGCTGTCTTTTCTCCATTGTATATTCTTACCTCCTTCATCAAAAATAAGGTGATCATATGTGCATGGGTTTATCTCTGGGCTTTCTGTCCTGTTCCATTGATCTATATTTCTGTTTTTGTACCAGTACCATACTATCTTGATTACTGTAGCTTTGTAGTATAGTCTGAAGTTAGGGAGCCTGATTCCTCCAGCTCCGTTTTTCTTTCTCAAGGTTGCTTTGGCTATTTGGGGTCTTTTACATTTCCATAAAAATTGTGAAAGTTTTTGTTCTAGTTCTCTGAAAAATGACATTGATAGTTTGATAGGATTGCATTGAATCTGTAGATTGCTTTGGGTAGCAGAGTCATTTTCACAATGTTGATTCTTCCCATCCAAGAACATGGTATATCCTCCATCTGTTTGTATCATCTTTAATTTCTTTCATCAGTGTCTTATAGTTTTCTGCATACAGGTCTTTTGTCTCCTTAGGTAGGTTTATTCCTAGGTATTTTATTCTTTTTTTTGCAATGGTAAATGGGAGTGTTTCCTTAATTTCCCTTTCAGCTTTTTCATCATTAGTGTATAGGAATGCAAGAGATTTCTGTGCATTAATTTTGTATCCTGCTACTTTACCAAATTCATTGATTAGCTCTAGTAGTTTTCTGGTAGCATCTTTAGGATTCTCTATGTATAGTGTCATGTAATCTGCAAACAGTAACAGCTTTATTTCTTCTTTTCTGATTTGGATTACTTTTATTTCTTTTCCTCTCTGATTGCTGTGTCTAAAACTTCCAAAACTATGTTGAATAATAGTGGTGAGAGTGGACAACCTTATCTTGCTCCTGATCTTAGTGGAAATGGTTTCAGTTTTTCACCATTGAGAACAATGTTGGCTGTGGGTTTGTCATATATGGCCTTTATTATGTTGAGGTAAGTTCCCTCTGTGTCTACTTTCTGGAGGGTTTTATCATAAGTGGGTGTTGAACTTTGTCAAAAGCTTTTTCTGCATCTATTGAGATGATCATATGTTTTTTCTCCTTCAGTTTGTTAAGATGGTTTATCACATTGTTTGATTTGCGTATATTGAAGAATCCCTGCATTCCCAGGATAAACCCCACTTTATCATGGTGTATGATCCTTTTAATGTGCTGTTGGATTCTGCTTGCTAGTATTTTGTTGAGGATTTTTGCAGCTATGTTCATCAGTAATATTCCCGTGTGGTTTTCTTTCTTTGAGACATCTTTGTCTGGTTTTGGTATCTGGGTGATGCTGGCCTCATAGAATGGGTTTGGGAGTGTTCCTCCTTCTGCTATACGTTGGAAGCATTTGAGACAGATAGGTGTTACCTTTCCTCTAAATGTTTGATAGAATTTACCTGTGAAGCTATCTGGTCCTGGGCTTTTGTTTGTTGGAAGATTTTTAATCACAGTCTCAATTTCAGTGCTTTTGATTGGTATGTTTATATTTTCTATTTCTTCCTGGTTCAGTCTCCGAAGGTTGTGCTTTTCTAAGAATTTTTCCATTTCTTCCAGGTTGTCCATTTTATTGGCATAGAGTTGCTTGTAGTAATCTCTCATGATCCTTTGTATTTTTCAGTGTAAGCTGTTACTTCTCCTTTTTCATTTCCAATGCTATCGATATGAGTCTTCTCCCTTTTTTTCTTGATGAGTCTGGCTAATGGTTTATCAATTTTATCTTCTCAAACAACCAGCTTTTAGTTTTATTGATTTTTGCTATTGTTTCCTTAATTTCTTTTTCATTTATTTCTGATCTGATCCTTATATTTCTTTCCTTCTGCTAACTTTGGGGTTTTTTTGTTCTTCTTTCTCTAATTGCTTTAGGTCTAAGGTTAGGTTGTTTATTTGGGATGTTTCTTGTTTCTTGAGGTAGGATTGTATTGCTATAAACTTCCCTCTTAGAACTGCTTTTGCTGCATCCCAGAGGATTTGGGTCATCATGTTTTCATTTTTCATTGTCATTTGTTTCTAGGTATTTTTTGATTCCTTCAGTGATCTCATTGTTATTTAGTAGTGTATTGTTTACCCTCCATCTGCTTGTATTTTTTACAGATTTTTTACTGTAATTGATATCTAGTCTCATAGAGTTGTGGTCAGAAAACATACTTGATATGATTTCAGTTTTCTTAAATTTACCAAGGCTTGATTTGTGACCAAAGGTATGACCTATCCTGGAGAATGTTCCATGAGCACTTGAGAAGAAAGTGTATTCTGTTGTTTTTGGATGGAATGTCCTATAAATATCAATTAAGTACATCTTGTTTAATGAGTCATTTAAAGCTTGTGCTTCCTTATTTATTTTCCTTTTGGATGATCTGTCCATTGGTGAAAGTGGGGTGTTAAAGTCACCTACTATGATTTTGTTACTATCAATTTCCCCTTATATGGCTGTTAGCATTTGCCTTATGTATTGAGGTGTTCCTATGTTGGCTGCATAGATATTTACAATTGTTATATCTTCTTCTTGGATCGATCCCTTGATCATTATGTAGTGTCCTTCTTTGTCTTTTGTAACAGTCTTTATTTTCAAGTCTATTTTGTCTGATATGAGAATTGCTACTCCAGCTTTCTTTTGATTTCCATTTGCATGGAATATCTTTTTCCATCCCCTCACTTTCAGTCTTATGTGTCCCTAGGTCTGAAGTAGGTCTCTTGTAGGCAGCATATATAAGGGTCTTGTTTTTGTATGCATTCAGCCAGTCTATGTCTTTTGGTTGGAGCGTTTAATCCATTTACATTTAAGGTAGTTATTGATATGTATGTTCTATTACCATTTTCTTAATTGTTTTCGGTTTGTTATTGTAGGTCTTTTCCTTGTCTTGTGTTTTCTGCCTAGAGAAGTTCCTTTAGCATTTGTTGTAAAGCTGGTTTGGTGTTGCTGAATTATCTTAGCTTTTGCTTCTCTGTAAAGGTTTTAATTTCTCCGTTGAATCTGAATGAGATCCTTGCTGGGTAGAGTAACCTTGGTTGTAGGTTTTTCCCTTTCATCACTTTAAATATGTCCTGCCACTCCCTTCTGGCTTGCACAGTTTCTGCTGAAAGATCAGCTGTTAAGCTTATGGGGATTCCCTTGTATATTATTTGTTGATTTTCCCTTGCTGCTTTTAATATTTTTTCTTTGTATTTAATTTTTCATAGTTTGATTAATATGTCTTGGCATGTATCTCCTTGGATTTATCCTGTATGGGACTCTCTGTGCTTCCTGGACTTGACTGACTATTTCCTTTCCCATATTAAGGAAGTTTTCAACTATAATCTCTTCAAATATTTTCTCAGTCCCTTTCTTTTTCTCTTCTTCTTCTGGGACCTCTATAATTCATATGTTGGTGCCTTTAATTTTGTCCCAGAGGTCTCTGAGACTGTCCTCAATTCTTTTCATTCTTTTCTCTTTATTCTGCTCTGTGGTAGTTATTTCCACTATTTTATCTTCCAGGTCACTTATCCATTCTTCTGCCTCAGTTATTCTGCTATGGATTTCTTCTAGAGAATTTTAAATTTCATTTATTGTGTTGTTCATCATTGTTTGTTTGCTCTTTAGTTCTTCTAGATCCTTGTTATATATTTCTTGTATTTTCTCCATTCTATTTCCAAGATTTTGGATCATCTTTACTATCATTACTCTGAATTCTTTTTCAGGTAGACTGCCTATTTCCTCTTCATTTGTTTGGTCTGGTAGGTTTTTGCCTTGCTCCTTCATGTGCTGTGTTTTTCTGTCTTCTCATTTGGTTAACTTACTGTGTTTGGGGTCTCCTTTTTGCAGGCTGCAGGTTTGTAGTTCCCATTGTTTTTGGTGTCTGCCCCCAGTGACTAAGGTTGCTTCAGTGGGTTATGTAAGCTTCCTGGTGGAGGGGACTGGTGCCTGTTTTCTGGTGGATGATGCTGGATCTTGTCTTTCTGGTGGGCAGAACCGCATACGGTGGTGTGTTTTGGGGTGTTTGTGACCTTATTATGATTTTAAGCAGAGTCTCTGCTAATGGGTGGGGTTGTTTTCCTGTCTTGCTAGTTGTTTGGCATAGGGTGTCCAGCACTGTAGTCTGCTGGTTGTTGAGCAGAGCTGGGCCTTAGTGTTGAGATGGAGATCTTTGGGAGAGCTTTTGCTGTATGATATTACGTCGAGCCCGGAGGTCTCTGGTGGACCAAAGTCCTGAACTCAGCTCTCTCACCTCAGAGGCACAGGCCTGACACCTGGCCAAAGCACCAACACCCTGTCACCCACACAGCTTGGAAGAAAAGGGAGAAAAAAAGAAATAAAGAAGGAAAAACATAAAATAAAATTACATTATTAAAATAAAATATAATTATTAAAAATTAAAAAGTTATAAAAAAAGGAAAAAGAGAGCAACAAAACAGAAAAACAAATCCACCAATGATAACAAGTGCTAAAAACGATACTACAAAAACAAAATGGACAGAGAGAACCTTAACAAAAATTGTAAAAGCAAAGCTAAACAGACAAAATCACACAAAGAAGCCTACACATACACACTCACTAAAAGAGAAAAAGGAAAAATATACATTATATATATATATATATATATATATATATATAGGAAGAGAGCAACTGAATCAATAAACAAATCTACCAATGATAATAAACTCTAAATACTAAACTAAGATAAACATAAAACTGAAGCAAATTAGATTCAGAAAGCAAACCCCAAATCTACAGTTGCTCTCATAGTCCACCGCCTCAATTTTGGGATGATTTGCTGTCTGTTCAGGTATTCCACAGATGCAGGGTACATCAAGTTGATTGGGGAGGTTTAATCCGCTGCTCCTGAGACTGCTGGGAGAGATTTCCCTTTCTCTTCTTTGTTCGCACAGCTCCCGCGGTTTAGCTTTGGATTTGGCCCCGCCTCCGTGTAGGTTGCCTGAGGGCGTCTGTTCTTCGCTCAGACAGGACGGGGTTAAAGGAGCCGCTGATTCAGGGCCTCTGGCTCACTCAGGCTGGGGGGAGGGAGGGGCACAGAGTGCGGGGCGAGCCTGCGGCAGCAGAGGCCAGTGTGACATTGCACCAGCCTGAGGCGCGCCGTGTGTTCTCCCGGGAAAGTTGTCCCTGGATTCCGGGACCCTGGCAGTGGCGGGCTGCACAGGCTCCCCGGAAGGGGGGTGTGGATAGTGACCTGTGCTCGCACACAGGCTTCTTGGTGGCTGCAGCAGCATTAGTGTCTTATGCCCGTCTCTGGTGTCTGCGCTGATAGCCACAGCTGGCGCCCGTCTCTGGAGCTCGTTTAGGTGGTGCTCTGAATCCCCTCTCCTCACGCACCCCGAAACAATGGTCTCTTGCCTCTTAGGAAGTTCCAGACTTTTTCTCGGGCTTCCTCCCGGCTAGCTGTGGCGCACTAGCCCCTTCAGGCTGTGTTCTCCCAGCCAACCACAGTCGTTTCCCTGGGATCCGACCTCCGAAGCCCGAGCCTCAGCTCCCAGCCCCCGCCCGCCCCGGCGGGTGAGCAGACAAGCCTCTCGGGCTGGTGAGTGCTGGTGGCACCGATCCTCTGTGCGGGAATCTCTCCACTTTGCCCTCCGCACCCGTGTTGCTGCGCTCTCCTCCGTGGCTCCGAAGCTTCCCCCCGCCTACCCCCATCTCTGCCAGTGAAGGGACTTCCTAGTGTGTGGAAACTTTTCCTCCTTCACAGCTCCCTCCCAGAGGGGCAGGTCCTGTCCCTATTCTTTTGTCTCTGTTTTTTTCTTTTTTCTTTTGCCCTACCCAGGTACATGGGGAGTTTCTTGCCTTTTGGGAGGTCTGAGGTCTTCTGCCAGCTTTCAGTAGGTATTCTGTAGAAGTTGCTCCACGTGTAGATGTATTTCTGATGTATTTGTCAGGAGGATGGTGATCTCTACGTCTTACTCTTCTGCCATCTTGAAGGTCTCCCCACTGATTAATTTTTAAATGGAAATGAAGCCATTCACAGTTTCCCACATTACAGTTCATCATTTTGGTTTGGGCCGAAGATTCTAGTCTATAACAATTTCTTCTTGTCTGTGTTTCTATTAACAAAGATACGTTTGAAAAAAACTAGAAATTTGGTCAGGTTATCTCAATTTATGGGAGTTTATTGTAAGGACAAGAAAAGCTTCTGCAGGCTCCCAGTGCGGGCTCTCAGAGGAGAGTAGGGGAGGGGACCACAGCAACTGCAAAAGAGAACAACCCTGGGGACCCACCTGTCCCTTACGTATTCTCACTCCTCCACCTCTTCTTCCTTCTGTACTCTCTCTGCTCTTTCTTCCTATTTCTGTCTGTGGTTTCTTTTTATTCTTGTTTTTTCCTGTTGCCTTTTCCCTGTGTCTTTCTATTTCTACACTGTTCTGTCGGCTGCATTTGCTGCTTTTGAACCCCCAGAAGATCTGGTTAAATCAGCCGTCTCTCTCAAGAATCAAGTGCGCACATGGCCCTGGCTCTTTGGATCAGACACGCCTCCTGATCTAATCTGCTATGGGCAGGACTGTGGCCTTCTGTGGGAACAAGTACACTTACCTACACATAAGGAATCTCTCAGAAGAGGCATGCGGATATGCTGGCCCCAGAGCACAGACTCTTAAAGACGCTAAAAGTGTCTGAGTGCTTCATAATTATCTCTGCACAGAGATTTAATTCACTTTGTTTTCTGTTTTCTGGGTTTCATCAATGTATGTCTCAGTTTCAGACCTTGTACCTCCCTTACAAAATGAGCACTTTCACTTTGCCTCCTCATGTATGTGCTGAAAGCCAGAGCCATGATCCCAACCACCTCTCACTTGAACAGGAGATTTATTACTTTTCATCTAAACGATGCCTGTTATAACAGGAATGTCTTAGGCATTATCAAATGTATTATCCAAAGTTGCGGTGGAATTGGCACCCATTCAGTTTCTCTTGTCACTTCATACAGGCTTTGAAGGACAACCGAGAAGAGAGACTCAGAGGCTGGTTCTCTGAAGAGGTGGATATATCTGTGGTCTAACGCTGTTTATTTGTCTGCAGAACTTGAAGGCTGCCATTCAAGAACACTTGGTACCTAACCAAGTGTTCATTGGCTGTTGCCTGCTTCAAACACGGAATACCGTTACTCCTCCAGTTGAATGAAGGTGAAGTAAACCACAGGCTGGCCTTCATAAATGCGGAGCTTGGTTATAAGACATTATAACATATATTGGGTTGACCAAAAAGTTCCTTTGGGTTATTCATACCAGCTTGCGGACCCGAACAAACATTTTGGCCAGTGCAATATTACGTTCAATAAGGCAAGAGAGGTCCTTTAAGTATCAAATCAAAGTGTTACCCAAGCATAGATGTATCTGTGGGATCAATATACTCTTACTGTTAATGACTCCTGTCATTTTCTAAGAGTGGGAACTTATTCAAGATGCAAATTCTTAGGCACCACCCCCACCTACTGAATCAGAAACTCTGGGGGTGGGGACCACCAATCTGTGCTTAACAGGTGGTTTTGATGCACACTCAAGTTTGAGAACCACTGCTTTCAGTCTGAGAACCAGGGTCATTTTTAGTTTTGCAAATATTACTAGCCAAGGTAAAGGTCAAAATAGATGGACATTCTAGATGTTTATAATGGTGAATAACGAAAGTGTTGTGCATAGGTACTGTATGTGTATACTTATTATAATATATTATATTTATATACATCATATATTTCTTATGTATATTTCATATATGACAATATGTATTTTCATATTTTATGAAATTATTTTGTATAATATATGGAACTATATGATAAAATGTAATATATTTTTATTGATAATATTTATAAAAATTTCATTTTGTATAATACACGTGTGCATGTGGGTATACAAATGTGAAATAAGCCTTGTAATACTTCTTTTTTTAAAAATAAATTTATTTATTTTATTTATTTATTTTTAGCTGTGTTGGGTCTTCGTTGCTGTGCGCGGGCTTTGTCTAGTTGTGGCAAGTGGGGCCTACTCTTCATTGCAGTGCGTGGGCTTCTCACTGTGGTAGCTTCTTTTGTTGTGGAGCATGGGCTCTAGGCGCGTGGGCTTCAGTAGTTGTGGCACGCGGGCTTGTGGCTCACGGGCTCTAGAGCGCAGGCTCAGTAGTTGTGGCGTACAGGCTTCGTTGCTCCGTGGCATGTGGGATCTTCCGGGACCAGGGATCAAATCCACGTCCCCTGCATTGGCAGGCGAATTCTCAATCACTGTGCCACCAGGGAAGCCCCGCAAGTATACTTCTCAATATACCAAGAAAGCTTCCTTTGTGGAGATTGAGAGAAAACACTTCATGTTGAAGGAAATATCAAGAATGGGGACAGGGACTTCCCTGGTGGTCCAGTGGTTAAGAATCTGCCTTCCAGTGCAGGGGATGTGGGTTAGATCCCTGGTTGGGGAACTAAGATCCCACATGCTGCAGGGCAACTAAGCCTGAGCACCACAACTACTGAGCCTATGCGCTCTGGAGCCTACGTGCCACAACTAGAGAGAAGCCCGCGTGCCACAAGGAAGAACCCACATGCCACAACAAAAGATCCCACATGCCACAACTAAGACCCGATGCAGTCAAATAAATTAAAAATATATATATATTAAAAAAAAAAAGAATGGGGACTAGTAGGGAGGGATAAATTGGGAGAGACATATTCACACTACTGTACATAAAATAAATAACTAATAAGGACCTATTGTATAGCACAGGGAACTCTACTCAATATTCTGGAATGACCTATACAGGAAAAGAATCTAAAAAAGAGTGGACATATGTATATGTATAACTGATTCACTTTGCCGCATACCTGAACCTAACACAACATTGTAAATCAACTATACTCCAATAAAAATTAAAATAAAATTAAAAATACTATATTGCTAAAAAAAAAAAAAAAAAAAAAAAAGAATGGGGACAAGTATTTCTTTCCAGTAACCCTGGATGTTTAACCCATAAGGCTTAGCCATTAAACCAAGAGTCAACCAAGAATATGACCCTCCTTGTCAAGGCTGAAGAGCAGCACTAAATCAGGGCAGTGATGTTTCCTCACCTCAGTCCCCACTTCCCAGGGACCAGCTATGGCTTCTCTGAGAACTTTTCTGGAACCTCTGCAGGACAGTTTACAGTTTATCCTCAGAAGCTCTGAAATGGGTCAGAACAGGCCCCTAGTGGAATAAACCCAAGACTACTCTGTACCTATGGTTGACAACTGACTCCCTTTCCCATCTCAAATTATGTCTGACCATATTTTCTAGTAAAGCATATCAGAGGTTCTTTAATGAAGTTAAATGACCCACTAAGATCTTCCAATTATAAGCTGTGTAAAGACAATTCAATAACAAAATGTCAACAATTTAGGAATGCCTCAGATTTGAATATATATGCCCCTCATTATCGTATTCCCAGGGAGAATTTAAAGTTCACAGACTAAATTTCCTTGCCAAGTCAAAGTTCAAAGAAGCTAATCTCCACAATCAAATTCCGCTTGCTTTTATAAGTTAAAGGTCAAGGAAATTAAATTCATCCTCTTCAATTTCTTACTCTGCCTAGACTCACCCAGAAGATGGTTGGGTTAAACAAGAAGTCCTTCAGCAGCTGTACCCAGGACTCTCCCTGGATGGTGTAATTCCTTCAGAGTCTCAGGAGTTTTATTAATCCAGTTCCAAGCCACAAATGCCTCACTTTTAAAGAGCTTGTTTGCTTAATATCAATAGAACACATAGTTTATAACAATGGGGAATTCATATATCCCCATACCACTGACAAAGATTCTCTCCTTGACCAAACTTTAATCAGTCTACTCTGAGCTCCTTTTCAACTAGGCCTGGTCCCCGGGCATGTTCTCAAGAGCCCAGTTTTACAAGAATCCTACTAAGTCAGTTTAACCAGAATCCCCCATCCTTGATATCTGATCGCCCTGGCCAGCCTTCAGCAAGAATCTTATTAGGATGACATAACCAAAATCTCCCCTTACTCCTGATGTTTCCTCTTAGTAATTTTCCTTTCACTGACGCCACCCATCCCCCACCAGTCCTGCTCCTTGGCTATAAATTACCACTTTTCCTTATTGTTTTCAGAGTTAAGCTCAATCTCTCTTCCTTACTGCAAAACCCCCTTGTAGTAATTCCTATTACCTATTGTGATAGTCCCTCTGAATAAAGTCTGCCTTACCAATTCTTTAACAACCAGAATGAGTATTTTTTTTTTCTTTAACATCTCCAATTAAGAAAACCACTCCACTTCCAGTAGTTACCCTAGGCAAGATTATATACTCAGATTCTAATATTTAGTGCCACAAGGACCATTCTATCTTAGGAGGTGAAGGAAAACCAAGATCTTGGTTTCTACTTCATCATTACATCTCTCAGGTGATATCCCTTGTCTGGAATACACAGCTGATGAACTTAACATCGATTGATGGAAAGCTCCTGGTAAGAGGTTAACTTTGGCACACACAACACATGGATTTTGGCACTATGTGTTTACCTAAACTGGGCAGGAATCCCCTTGTGCACGCTGCCTGCACGCTCAGAGAAGGGCATTGAGATGTCCTTGCCCTCCTGCAGAGCATGCAAATATGCGTTAGCATTGTGCCTCTAGCCCTGGATTTCTGGAATTTCAGAATTTCATTGAGGGTGATCCCCATCTGGTAACATGGCCTCTGCTCTGCCTTGTGAGCAGACATTTAAAGTTTTGGGCCACACAGGAGGCTACTACCTCTTGTTTTGGAATTATTTGGGACCAAGGACCTTCTAGAGAAAGTTTTCACTTCATGCCCACATTTGTTTCAGTTGGAAAATCACTCTCTGCTGGTTCTGTCCAGGAGCTACTATGGGCTTCCAAACCTTTTGCCCTTATGGCTTAGAAAGGACCAATTCCTTTACCTTGACTTCTCAAGATACTCTGTTTTCTTCACTTCTGAATTCCATGAATTTCTTGGGCAAATTCCCTCAGGGTCCAGTCACCTATAATAACTGTATTACCTTGTAATTTTTTTCTTTCTTTTTTTTTTTTTTTTTTTTTGCAGTACGCGGGCCTCTCACTGTTGTGGCCTCTCCCGTTGCGGAGCACAGGCTCCGGATGCACAGGCTCAGCGGACATGGCTCGCGGGTCTAGCCGCTCCGCGGCCTGTGGGATCTTCCCGGACCGGGGCACGAACCCATGTCCCCTGCATCGGCAGGCGGACTCTCAACCACTGCGCCACCAGGGAAGCCCTACCTTGTAATATTTTTATGATTTTCTTCTCTTGTACCTGAGGACAAGCCTCATGAATGCAAAATCAGCCCTTTGAAAAACACCTCCTTGACCCTGAAGGCAGAATGGAATTTGGGGCAAATGTAGCTTTGCCGACTTGGGCCTGACACTGATGATGAAACATTAGAACCTAATTAGTGTTCTGTAGCATGCAGGGAACTGGGCTGTGTTACCAATATTGTTCTTCCCCACCAAGGACTGAAAAGCTCTAATCTCATCTCAGCCTGGCCTGTGATACAAGTCCAAGCTGCTTCTGCAGGGTGAACTACAGCGGCCTGGACAGAGACGGCTGATTCTCTGTTGAGGCTGGGATGGCTACATTTGGTTGGTCAACCAGATGGCCCAAGCACCTTTGCTTAAGACAGCCATGGCCTGAGCCACATTTGCTTGAAGCTGCCCATAATTCAATCATAATTCAATTGCTTCTGGATACAGTCACTCTCCTGTGGACAAAGCCATCATAATCTCCTGCTCTGGGTGCATTAGTCAAAAGCCACCTAACTGCACAATGGTAAAAACCCAATTAGCTCAATGTAAGTCTCTACAAAAAAAGCCTAAGTTCCCAGGGCCTTGCTCAGCCCAAGACCTATGTACCTTAGCCCCACCAAAAGCTTTTCCATTTATTATTCTGGTCTGAAAACTCAATTTCCTGGTCTATGCACCAAGCGATGGGATCTCTGGGTGAACTCAATCAATGACATTTCTTTTTCCCACCTCGGTTCTGATGCAGATAAAGGCAAAGTCACAAGACATGGCTTATATCTGTGGGCAAGTGTGTTTCCTAATTCCCGGAATTAAACACACATACCTAACCTGTCACAGAGAATGCCAACCTGAGTAAAGACTCCCCACCACTCACCTCCTCCTCCCCATGACATAAGACCCAACATGGGGGCAGAAAAGACCGTCAATTCCTTATAGGCAGCTCACTCCCAAGGGGAAAAAGGGAAGAAATGAGTTAAGATGAGCATACCCAGTTTATTTTTTTTAAATCATTAATCCAATTAAATTATACTTTTTCCCTGGGAAGTGAGAAATAGAGAAGAGGAGTGTCACTCCTCACCATGGAAGAAGCATCTGGAGTGAGGAGAAAGTGCCCACCCCCATCCATGAGGGAGACATTGCATTATATAAGAGTATCAGAGTGGTGCTTAATAAATAAACCATTCAGCATGATTCCTAAACAGGGAGTCCATTCTTCCTTTTCCTTAGTTTTTGTTCTAAAGGTATATTAAAAACAAATGAATAAAACCCTTTATACTGTTATGTCTGAATACTGTAAGCTATATAGTTTACTCTGCCTCTAAACCTTCTGTCATTCTTACCATTGCTTAATTTGTCTCAGAAATATTTAATCATCTGAATGTTTTTCCTTAAATCTAACATCAGAAATACCTATCACTACCTCAAGCCTTGTAGAGTAGCTTGTCCTTTTCCATTATGTAACGTGCTTCCCAAACAAGATGGTAAACTGGTTGATTGATTTTCCACATGGAAGTCAAAGCATTCAATGTGGGAAAGAATAGTGTTTTCAATAAATGTTGCTGGGACAACTGGTTATCCATATGCAAAAGAATGAATCCCATATCAGAGAAAGGAACTCAAAGGGATAATAGATTTAAGTGTATGAACTAAAACTATAATACCCTTAGAAGAAAACATAGGTGTAAGTTTTCATGACCTTGGGTTAGGCAATGATATCTTAGAAATGACACTAAAACGATAATTGATAAGACAAAACAAATAAACAGATTTATTTTTGTGTTGGAAAAGATACCTACAAGAAAGTGAAATGACCACCCACAGAATGGGAGAAAAAAGTTGCAAGTCATATATCTGATAAAGGGCATCAGAATATCAGAATCTGTATATGTCTTACAACTAGATAATAAAAGACAATCCAATTTAGAAATGGGCAAAAGTTCTCAATAGACATTTCCCCAAAGAAGACATAGAAATGCCCCATAAACATGAAAAGGTGCTCAATATCATTAGTCATTAGGAAATATAATCAAAATGCAATGATATACCATACTCTTTAGAACGGCTATAATCAAAAAGACAATAATAAGTGTTGGTGAAGATGTGGGAGAAACTGTAATTTCATACATTGCTGATGGGAAAGTAAAATGGTATATAACTTCTTCAGAAGCCAGTCTGAAAGTTCCTCAAAAAGTTGTACACAGACTTACCGTATAACCCATACATTTCATTTCTAGTTATATAACCAAGAGATATTAAAATTTACATCCACCCAAAAGCTTGTACATGAATATTCATAGCCAAAAAGCAAAAATAACCCACTGTCTGTCAACTGATGAATGGATAAATAAAATATCCGTACCATGGAACATTACTCACCATAAAAAGGAATAAAGTATGGACAAGCGAATTCTTAGAAACAGAAAGATTAGTGGTTGCCTAGGGCTGAAGAGAGGGTAAAGGGCAATGGGGGAGTACCGGTTAATAGATACAGGGTTTCTTTTGGGGGTGACAATATGTTCTAAAGCTGATTGTGCTGATGGCTTCACAGCTCTGTGACTATACTAAAAACCACTGAATTGCACACTTGAACTGAGTGAACTATATGGTATGCAAATTATAAATCAATAAAGCTTTTAAAAAACAAATTGTTGTGCTTCTTGGAAGCAGAGGCCATGGCTCATGCTTCTTTGTGCAAAGGAGTCACTGATTTTGCCCTTGGTTGAGCTCCCACCCAGCAAGGCTTGATAGCACTGAAAACAATGAGAAGTTTCCATTGCTTAATGCTAGTTCTGAGGACTGCGCTCTGCAGAGGTAGAGTTCACCTCCCCAGGCTCAGCTTCCTCCTTTGCGGTTTTATTAAAGCACTTGGAGAAAGCTGGGACCAGAAATACCAAGAACAAGCACTGGAAGGCCAGCCCCCTCCCGTCTGTGCCCATGGCTGTTACACAGTCCATCACGGTTGAATTAGACCACAGATGGAGCCCTGTCCCCACTGGTCCCCTCATAGTGTCACTATCATTCACCACGGTTCAGGGGCACAGTGTCAGTGCCTTAATTATGTCTAGACAAGTTACAGACCCTCCATGAAGCTTCGAAGCATGAGGTTTCACAGGACCTGCTGGCGGCCCTCCATCCCTGGAGAACTTCTGCCCAAGAGTCATCCACAGACATTCCCCTATCACTGTGTGCTGAGCACTGATCCCAATGCCACCTCCAGAAGAGCAAACCCAAGGCTCTTACCATGCTGACCCCAGAGCATCTGCCCTTCTCCTCTTTCTCCCTGCTTCCACCATCATCCTCTCCCCACCTCCACCCTCTTTCTAGAGTTTCCAGCTTCTTTTCTGCCAAGCGGGATCAGGTACAGAAACACCCAGAATTTGAAGTCAGAAAAACCCGCATTAGCACCTGCCCTTCTCCTTTGCGCAGCACAGCTTGCCCCCCCACCCCACCCCCACCAGGGATGGAACTCGCCCCTGGGCATTGAAAGCACGGAGTCCTAACCACTGGACTGCCAGGGAAGTCCCTGCCCTCCTCCTCTTGTTATCTGTGTAAACTCAGTAAAGTTACTTAACCCCCCTCTGAGTCTTTTCTTTCCTCATGGTTAAGTAGAGATAATTATAGCTTCCTGGGGTGAGGGGTGCTATGGGGAAGCAGAGTGATGGTGGTGTGACGATTAAATGAGATAATGTAACTAAGGCTTTTAGCACAGTGCCTGGCCCTTGGAAAGTGATCCAAACTTGGTAGCAGCTGTTATTATTTCCAGCTTTGACTGGGCCGGAAGCTCCCCTGAGATAGTGGGTATGGAGGTGCCTTAAGGGGCTCAGCTCCACGGTCTGTGCTGTACCCGGGAGCTGGGCTTGCAGGATCTTCCTTCCCTTTCTTTATGAATTAGCCCTCACCCCACCCCTGGGTGCTTTAACAGGGGAGAGGCAGCTGGCCCAACCCCCTAAACATGAAAAACAATGCTTTCCCAAGTTTGGGGTTTCTAGACTTGTTCCTGGGATAGGGCTGAAGGAGAGCAGAAAGGGCTACATAACCACCACCTCATGTATTTCTGCTGCCCTGCCTCAGGACACTCATCTGTGTCCTCCAAATCATTCAAATTCGGAGAAAAGGCCATCCTCCTGGGACATGTTTAAAAGGGTTAATGCACTGAGGCCCTTAGTCATAGGCACTTTCTAGCAACTTCCCATCCCAGGACTCTCCCAAGCCCCAGACCCTCCGATGGCCAAAGTGTTTCTTTCTCAGGGCTGGTGGGGTCCTCACAAAGTCCCCAAGCAGCTCTGAAGCCCTGAGCTTGAGATGTTTCTTCTTGTTTCCTTCTAATACACGATCCTTTGGCCATGCTCAGTAAATATTTCTGGACCGATTAGTCACCGTGGGCTTCGTTCCTTCCCTTTCCTCCTCTGAGAGCCCAGCTGAGTATGGAATGAAAGGGAAATGAAATAAACATCTCAGGCCCTGCAGCCCACTGGGGTCAAGATATTCACAGTGCTGCTGAGAGTCAGAGCTGACCCTCCTTTGTCATCTACCGAGGCACCGGAACCCAGAGAATAAACAGAGGTAGAAGAGGACGAGGCATTTCAGAACAGGGGGATTTGTTCCTGGGTAATGCACTATCAAAGCCCACAGTTTTCAACAATAAACTTCCAGGAGAAACGCTTTCTAGGCCAGACCAGTTGGTGAGATTTTGTACACAGCATCACATGAAATCCTCATAATGCCTCAGAGAGGGACGCGTTTTGACAATAATTCAGTCGGAGCCACGATCAAGTCCATCAAATGATCTTTTCCTCTGCTTACTTTCAGAGTTTCACTTCACTAGAGAGGGAGGTATGTGATCTGTCTGGTCAGATATGGGATCAGGGTTTGGAAAAGGGGAGCAGATGTTTCACCATTAATTGTCAGTTATTGGACAGTCTGGGGGGGTCATGATTCAAAGTTAGGTTTTCAATTTTGTCCATAGGCATTTAATGGAGGCATTTAAGGTCATTTCCTCAGGGGTGCATAATAAATGATGTTGAATTTAAACCTTTCCTTACCCTTTTTGGTTTACAGATGCCCCCCAGCTGGGGTTAGAGAGGTTTAAATGACTTGCTCAAAGCACTGCAATAAATTAGGGTCAGTGGTAAGACCAAAACCAACATTTTCTGATTCATGACTCTTCTCAACTTATCGGGCTGGTTGCTCCCCTCATCTGTGCCCTATTTCCCCTTCAAAGGCTGTGTGCAAAGACTATGGAATGCTTGCTGGCCTCTCCTTGGTGGTAAGGGTGGTGAGGGATTTCAAACCTTAGGCCCAACTCACTGTTGTTCAGCATTGGGGGTGGGATAGACATAAAAGAATAGATTAAATCACCTTTCAAGGTGAGCTTTCAAGAACACAAATTGTGGCAAACGGCTCAGAAATGCAGGGTTCTATTAATCTGGTTATTGCCAATTTTCTATAACAAATAATCCCATGCAATAAATGATTCTTTTGGTCCGTGTCTATGTAATGTTTTACAATGAAATAACATATATGTGAGCACTTGCATCTGAGGAGACACGTTTGCACTTAGTCACTAACCAGGCATGGTTAATATCACCTGTATGTTGATCTTGGTTTCCTAATCAGATCATAACTTTTTTTTTTTTTTTTTCCAGTATGCGGGCCTCTCACTGCCGTGGCCTCTCCCATTGCGGAGCACAGGCTCCAGACGCGCAGGCTCAGCGGCCATGGCTCACGGGTCCAGCCGCTCCGTGGCATGTGGGATCCTCCCGGACCGGGGCACGAACCCGTGTCCCCTGCATCGGCAGGCGGACCCTCAACCACTGCGCCACCAGGGAAGCCCAGATCATAACTTTCTTGACTTCAAGGACTATTCCTTAAATTCCTTTGTAATTTCACAATATCTAGCAATGCTGGATGTTATGATTTTTGTATTGTCAAGTGCTAGATTGTGTTGCAGAGTAGGTGCTGAACAAACATGAATTAAGTGGATTATAAACAGAGCTGAGCTGAGCTCTCTTAGGTCCCACTATCAACTTGTGTCAGTAATTCAGCTTCACTTACCTCTCGCCACCTCAGACTTGAAAGTAACAGACTAGCCACTTGCAGATCAACTTTAAAAACCATGAGCTAGGTTGGAGGAGGGAAAAGAAAGCTTTGGGCTACATAGGGAGATTTAATGACTGAGAAAATGTTAAAAATATGAAGACACCATAGGGGTGAAGTAGCTTGAAGCTTCTCATTTTTTTCTTCTGAAGGCAAAGCAGAATAAATATTTCCCTAGGAATTGTACGTACAAATTTCTTTGAATTTGTGTACTTTTTATTTTAAAAATCATGTATCTATGCCTGCTCCCTTTCTCCACCCACTGGTCCATAAGGCCTGCCTGCAAGCAACTTTCTCACCTTAACTAATGTATTGGCAGATCCCTTGCCCAGGCCACGTTATTCAGATGCTGTCTATTGGGAATTTAGAATTTAAACCCAAAAAGACCAGGAGCTAGAAGGAGTCCTGCTGCTGAGGCTTTCATATTTGCCCTGGCTCCTACACTTACTAATGCCACCTTGTTCAGACAATGAGATTCTCCAGTGTCCTGTCAATACTTCCCTTTTGGACTTAAGCTAGCTTGATTTGATTGGACGTCTATTCTTTTGCAGGTACCAGCCCTTTAACAGATATATGTCTGTTTCATACTCAGTTCTGCTCTCACAAACAATTATTTCTGACATTTTTATTTAAGTAGTGAAATCCTTTGTCTTTGATTAATTTAGATATCCTATGATTCTACTAGTGTAATATGCTTTGCTAAAGAGTAGTTCACAAATAATTGGGGGAGAGTGTATCAGACTGAATCATTTTAAATTGCTGATCTGTGACTATTTTTGAACCTCCAGCAATTTCGTGTGGTTCAGACTAATACATTTTAAATTAACTGGAAGGAACAACAACGGGTATATACAGGCATCCAATCAATCATTCATCCTCTCAGTAAACATTCACCGAGTATCCTTATGTGCAATTCAGTCCATTAGAAGCTTAAGAACCACAAAAAGGAATGATATATGGACACTATGCTCAAGGTGTTTACCGAGGAGGTTATAATATAAGGCAGACAGTGATGCATATGGTAAATGAGGTTTAGATTGAGTACTATGAGAGAGGAGAGGGAGACTTCTTTGAAGAATATTAAAGTTTTCATGCATGTGATTGTGTTAGAATTGGGCTGTTAAAGATAGGTGATACTTTTACATTCAAATATTTCAGATAAGAAAAGTATTCCAGAGAGAGGAAAGAAACTGTGAGCTGAAAGAGAAAGAAGAAAGCTGTGAAATTATGATTTGTGCGCAGGGGCCAGAAATAAATGTCTTGGACAGAACGCATGAAAGGAAAATCATGGGACAAAACATCAGAAGAGAAGATTGTGGCCAAATTACATAGAATTTTGTAGCAATGAAGAATTATAAAGGTTTTCCAACCAAAGCATGCTGTGATTAAAGTCAAAAAAATTATAGGAAATATTACCAAACAGCATGAAGAGGGTGAATTGGAGTGGAGATGGCTGGTGACAATAGTCCAGGGGCAAGATGATGGGGGAGAGCTAGGGCCATAGCTGTCAGACAGACTCTTGTGGCTTAGCCTGGTCTAACTAGACCAAGGGGACCACACATAGTGTTGATTCTCTTTGATGCTTTGATGCTTCAGAATGAAGATTCGTCATATCTCCTTCATTCTATGAGATTCTTAGAGAAGGGAATTGAAGGTACTTGCCTCCAACAGGCAGCTTGCATTAACTTGAAGTTACTTTTTTTAAAAAATAAATTTATTTATTTATTTGGCTGCATTAGGTCTACGTTGCTGCACACGGGCTTTCTCTAGTTGCGGTGAGCAGGGGCTACTCTTTGTTGTGGCGAGGCTTCTCACTGCAGTGGCTTCTCTTATTGTGGAGCATGGGCTCCTAAGCGCACGGGCTTCAGTAGTTGTGGCACGTGGGCTCAGTAGTTGTGGCTCACAGGCTCTAGGGCGCAGACTCAGTAGTTGTGGCACACGGGCTTAGTTGCTCCACAGCATGTGGGATCTTCCCAGACCAGGGCTCAAACCTGTGTCCCTGGCATTGGCAGGTGAATTCTTAACCCCGGCACCGCCAGGGAAGTCAGTCAAAAGGGCTTGTATTAAACAAGAAAAAATATCCATTTGTAACTCATTTATTATAAATTTAAATACTTATTTAAATATACATATAAATTTTATATCTATAAAAATATACATTTGAACTCACTTCCCCCTTGTGAGGCCTCAGTTCACTTCCTTTATTTGCTCTTGGGCATTTGCAATACAGTGCTTCTCAGAGCCGTGAAACCAAACAGTGTACAGAGAATTCTAAAGTTTTAGACAAGAAAGGCTCTCCAGGTAAAACAGGGTGACAATAAAAACAGCTCTGAATTTTCCCCCTGTATTTCATCTTCTTGGAGGTCTCTCACATTTAATCCTGTTGGCAGAGCCATACTGGATCTTTGGTTGCTTGTTTTGGAGCTCTCTGTTGCTCAAGCCTAGGAAGGTTTTGTGGCTTAGTTTACAAAGCAGATGTAAGACTTCCACATTGGTCCATGTTGGAATAACTGGGACCATATACTTATCTCACTACTGTAAACAATTAGAAAACTAGAAAAAAAAATGAGGCAATAGTTTTGTACATTGGACAATAAGTAGTACAGGACTGTGGTCCAAGAAAAAGAGAAAAAAAAAAATAAGGTAAGCTCTAAAAAAATAAGGTAAGCTCTAAGATTGCTCCAGTTTCCTGCCTGGAGGTTTCTGGATGTCAACATAGGGAAATAATCCCAAACAGAACAATCTTTCTGAGTGAAGCAAAGAGAGACCAGAATTTGGGAAAGCTAAGGTAGTCAGAATTTCTGGGACAGTGTGCCAGAGATGAGGAAGCTGCATGGCAAAAGAGACCCAGAAATCTGCATAGTAATCCCCTTAAATCTGTTGCTTAGTATTACACTATACATGCATAGGTTGAAACTCCACCAGGCCAGTCAAAAGAAAATTCAGGGAAACACTGAACTGAATACAGTCTGGAGGTAATTGAGTTCTGACTAGCTGGAGTTGAGAGTCCTCACTGAGCACTCAGGGCTTCCTATGGAAACTCCAGAGGTGTCCTGTCTTAATAGTGGGGCTAAACTAGTGATAATGTAAGGGCTTCTCTAAACCCACTCTAATAAAGTTTAAAAACAAGCTTTGAAAGAATCAAGCAGACCCACAAGGAACTTAACTGTCTGTCAGAATAAAGTCCAATACTCCCAATACCTTAAAAAAAATCCAGCACACAAAATATAAAACGTCATAACTAGCATCCAATTAGAAATTACTAGACATGTGAAAAAGCAGAAATATGTGACCCATAATCAGGAGAAAAATCAGCCAATAGAAATAGACACAGAAATGATGGAAATGATAGGGTTAGCTGACAAGGACTTAAAACAACTAACATAAATATGCTCAAGAATTCAAAGGAACATATAAGTAAAAGAAAAAAAATCTGTTAAAAAAGAAACAAGTGGAACTTTTAGGAATAAAAAATAAAAAATATGAAAGTAAAACTCCACTCAATGGAATTAACAGAAGTTTAGAAACTGCAAAAGAAAAGATTGGTGAACTTGAAGACATAACAATAGAAACTCAGTCAAATAAGCTGGACTTCTACATTGAAGCTAGGAAAAAATGAGCAAATCAGACCTAAAGTAAGTATGTAGAAGGGAAAATAAAGAGCAGAAATCAGTGAAATAGATAATCAGCAAAAAATAGAGAAGATTAGAAAGAAAAACAGAACAAAAGCTTATTCTTTAAAAAGACAAATAAATAGAAAAAGAGACACAGATGTAGAGAAAAAGCATTATGGACACCAAGGGGGGAAAGCAGGGTGGGGGTGTGGTGGTGGTGGGATGAATTGGGAGATTGGGATTGATGTATATACACTAATAGGTATAAAATAGATGACTAAGGAAAACCTGATGTGTAAAAAAATAATAAAATAAATTTAAAAAAAGAAGAAACAAATATTTCAGATGTGGAAAACACAATATATTGGCTTCAAAATTTTTAAAAAGGCAAAATTAAAATGAATAAACATTAAAAACAATGACTCTTTCCCCCTGTGTTTACTTGTTAATCAAAGGCTAAATTTAAAATTTAAAGATGTTTTGGGACTTCTTTGGTGGTGCTGTGGTTAAGAATCCAGCTGCCAATGCAAGGGACACGGGTTTGAGCCCTGGTGTGGGAAGATCCTACATGCCACGGAGAAACTAAGCCCATGCACCACTGAGCCTGCACTCCTAGAGCCCATGAGTCACAACTACTGAAGCCTGCATGCCTAGAGCCCATGCTCCACAACAAGAGAAGCCACCGCAATGAGAAGCCCACACTCCACAGCAAAGAGTAGCCCCCGCTTGCCACAACTAGAGAAAGCCTGCATGCAGCAACAAAGACCCAAAAAAGCCAAATATAAATAAATAAATAAATAAAATTTGAAGATGTTTTCATTTGAATAGTTTCAATAAATATCCACTTTCTTTAAAAAAAAGCCAAATAAAATTTATAAATCTCTATTTAGAGTTATCTCAAATAAAAAGGAGAAGACATCTGGAATGAAAGAGAGTATATCACTACAGATACTGACAAAACTGGAACATTTCCCTGTCTGATGTGTGGTGAGGAGGTTATGAAGACATTGGACATGTTAGAGGTCTTTGTGGAGAGAGTCTTATGGGGATCTCTGCCATCATGAGGAAGCAGATTGAGAGTAGAAAGAGTGGGTAACAGTAGTGGGCAACAAGCTAAGGATGAGTTAACTATATCTTGGGTCACCCTCATAAAAATCTTAACTTACATAGTGTAGTCATGGAGCTATGTCACATTTAAAGAGTAACAAGGAAGATGTCAGATTCTTCCTGGTGTCTCCTACAGTTGGTCAAGGGGATGATAGGACAGTCTGTAGAATCTCTTATATAACATCCTCTCTCCTCACCTATTCTTTAGCATTCAGCAATTCTGGGAAGCCTCTAATTCACCTAGCCTAAAAAATAATCTTACTCTCCATGCTTTCCTGTTTCCACAATATTGTTCCCTCCTCCATCTCTCTCAATCTGGCTATGTTCTACAGAAATATGTGCTTCAAATACTTGACCCTTCTACCCTCCCATGCAAAGCTCCCTAGGGAGGAGTGCATTTCATCTTCATCTGATTGCTTTTTATTTTTGGAATTCAACTGTTTGGATTTAGTCCATGTCTTGCTCTTAAAATAGAGAAAAACATGAAGCCTATGGTGGTGGTGCTGATAGTGGGATAAATTTTTGAATTCCCACACAAACGTTTTTAATTGACATACTTGTAAAGCTTGGTTACTTAGTTTGGTGTTATTTTAAGCATTTCTTTTTCTTTTTTATTCTTAAACTTTTAGAAATGTTTTGTTAAAAATTTTATCATTTGTGCTATTAGAAAAAAAATGTAGAGGAAAAATTAGCATAGTGTATCAAAAACCTTAAGAATGCATTTCTAAGAAAAAATCTTAATGAAATTATTATGAAGTTATGTAAAAAATCTATATACAAGGACATTTCTACAATAATGTTTATAAATATGTATTAGAAGGAATCTGGTGTGGAAAAAGGTGGAAACAAAGTGGAAAAATGTTAATAAAATAAATTATGATAGGGATCACTGAAAATAATGTTATGGAATACTTCTTGATGGCAAGGTTTTAAAATGATCGTAAAATATATGGTTAAATAATTATGGAAAATAATAATTAAAAGGTCTCTTTTTTAAATTATTTTTATTTTTTTTAATTTTTGTGGTACGCGGGCCTCTCACTATTGTGACCTCTCCCGTTGCGGAGCACAGGCTCCAGACGTGCAGGCTCAGTGGCCATGGCTCACGAGCCTAGTCACTCCGTGGCATGTGGGATCTTCCCGAACTGGGGCACGAACCTGTGTCCCCTGCATTGGCAGGCAGACTCTCAACCACTGCGCCACCAGGGAAGCCCCAAAAGGTCTCATTTTTAATTGAAGAATGTAGTTTATCCTTATTCAGAAAAAATATTGTCATGTGCAACAAAATATAGTGGTTGGGTGACAAGTGATTTTTCATCTTTGTGCTTTTCTCTGTCTTTGACAATGTACATGTATGTATATCAGTTAGGAATGCTCTTGGCTGCCTATAAATTAGACACCTGACTTCAGTGGCTTAATCAAATAGATTCTCCCTTCTTTAATTAGAAGCCTGAAAGTGGATGGCTTCTACTCCTGGTTCAGCATTTGACAACGTTGGGGAGGACTAGCATCTTTGAGATCCTTATGACCTTTATTTCACATTTGTCACCTGAGCCACAAAATGGCTGCTGAAGTTCCGGCAGTCAAGCTTGCATTCCTGCAGAATTCTTTCTGCAGTCAGGCAGAAAGAAAGAAGAAGGGGAAAGTGGCAACACAACAGATCACCACTTCAATTGGCCAGAATTGCTCCTCCTCAGCTCCAAGCAGTGCTGGCAAAATTGAGTGCCTTAGCTTTTCCAACGTTGTAACTACAGACAGACAAGGGACAATTGTCTAGGAATGTTTGGTTAAGCCAGCCTCTGGTGTTTGTACTATTTTGCTCATAATATGTATGTCTGTTAGTATGTATTACTTTGATAAAGAGATTAAATTTTAGAAAGAGGTTACTAAAAATCAACAAATCTTTTTGAATGGAGGCCAAGTAAATAATGTAGAATACAGAATGTGATGATATCATTTCAACAAATTGTTTTGTTTATAATATTTGTTATGTGCACAACATTGTACAAAATGGTGTGAAGGAAAAGGACATTTCTGACAGGGTGGGTCACTGGAACACATAATCTGGTCTAGGAGGTATGTCCTATATTCAGAAAATAGTCTAGTATAGACTAACCACAGGGAAAAAGTGTCAAACCAATGGTAAAAGCAAGTATTCCCCTGAAATGTCAATAAGGAAATAGGTATGGCCAGAGAAACCTCCTGGAGAAGAGAGCACCTGAGTTGGGTTTTAAAGAAGGTAAGAATTCAGAAAGGTGGGCTTAAGGAAGGAGTCTTCAAGCTCGGCAACAGCCCTGGGGAAGACTCGAGGTGTCAGTGAGAATGTCATGTATGAGTCTGCGTGGGGTTGGGTGAACTTGAGGAATAGGGAGTGCTATGATGAACTTGGAAAGGTTTTCAAACAGATGTTAGAGTATTTTCATTCCAAGGTGATGGGAAGGCCACGTCGTCCTTACCTCATTCCTATGACATCCGTCTTGCTGACTCAGCGTCTTTGCTGGCCTATTCCCGTTGTTTCCAAGGGGCCCAGGTGCCAAGAGCTGATTCCTGCCATCAGGCACCTGCCCGCACTTTCTGTCTTGTCAGGGGCTGCCCAGCTTAGGCCTGTGCCTCCTGGCCTCACACACCTGCTTTGCCAACTCTGGTTTTCTACCACCCACCAGGAAGAGACCAGGTCAAGGCTTTGTGAAGCCCCTTAAAGTGCCAGCACCTGGGGTTTGTGCTTTATGCTCTGTCACTGGGATCCTTTACAAGATGCTTGGAGAAGGTGATTTCAGCCCCCCTGGACACAAGACATGAACCACATGTATTGACGCAAGAAGTATTATTTGGCGGGGGCGGGGCGGATGGCCATAAATGTGACTGCCCTGCTGTGAATCCAATACACTTTCACGATGGTCCCTCACTGTTAATACTTTCTGGGTCAATACTGCACCTCAAGTTGCTCCCAGCCTGAGGAGGCAGGCACGTATATCAGTATTGCAACATAGCGAGGCTGCCCAGAGTTTAGTCAGGGAACCGAGGGCGTGATTTCAGGAGAGGTTCCATAGGGGAGGTGAGGTCCGAGCTTAGGCTATTGTGAGGAATAAACATTGAAAAACAGAGTGGTGATCAAGTCTAAGAGAGAGTTATTACCTAAAACAGCTGCCAGGGACACAGAGCATGGACCACTCCCTGTGATTGGCTCTAACTGTTTCACTAGTTTCTTCTTTTACACGTAGCTGAGTGGGAAGAATATGAGACATGGACACCTGGATTCTTGTCCCAGCTACTAGTAATTGATGATGTGACCTGGGGCATTCGCTCCCTCCGTCTGGATCACAGTTGCCTCTGCTGTGAAATGGGGTGTCAATGGATGTTTGCCATTGAATCTCTCCTTGGTTGTTGAATCCCCACCCAAAGACTCTTGGTCAGAAGCAGAGCCCACATTTCACTAAAGACAGTAAAAATATACTTGTTTCCTGCCCTCCTTTGCAGCTGGGGCGGAGACTGGTGATCTAGGCTCTCCTGGTCAGATATGCACTGTTTCTGATCAGAAACAGCCAGAATCTGATCCAACGGAAGCAAGGACAGTGGAGGGTCTTCCTGGGGGTGGTAACGTCACAAACAGGGCTGTGTTCCCCGGCAGTAGAGGCCACAGTGAAAGCTGAGAAAGTGCTGGGTCCAGAGAGCGGCAGCGGTTTTCTCACCTGACTGTGATATTGAGCTTCGCTCCAGGCCTGGGTCTCCGGCTCTCCCACTATCATTTTTTTTTTTTTTTTTGGTAGGTAAGAACTAGATTTATTAATATCCTTTGCAAAGAGGTTGCAGGAAAATGGGGCACAAAGAGGATGGTCATGTCCCAGGTCTCGGGCGAGTTCCTGGGACGGGCCGCCAAACAAACATCCTTGTCTTCCTGCAGGAAAGAATACAAGAGCGAGCCACAGTAAAGTGAAAGCAGGTTTATCGAGAGAGATACACATTCCACAGGCAGAATGCGGTCTGTCTCAAAAGGTGAGGGAGGGCCTGGGAGATACACACTCCATAAACAGTGTCTCCCACTATCCTTTTAATAAATTCCTTTCCTGGTCAATTAAGCCTGTGTCCGTTTCTGTTGCTTGCAATTAAATATCCTAATTGATACCAGGGTTTGGACCAGATGCTCTCAAGGTTCCTTCCAGCTCAGTGTTCTGTGATTCTAGAATTTGTCTTCAGACTGGCAGGTGCAGTGCTGGCCCCTTCATGAATTCTTACTGACCAAAGGACCAAGTGGGCACAGGATCTCAGCTGTAGACTTTCCCTTTCTCATGCTTCTCACTATGTCACTCAGTGATCTAAGTGACACCCACGTGGAGGCAGCAGGAGCCACACCAGCAAGAAAGAGAAATGCTGTCCACAATGCCCTCTACTTTTATTTATATTTTGACAAATCAGTCAACACAGAAGCACTGTCTCCTTGCATGGTGCTCACCCCAGGAGGATGCAGAACATGAGGAAGGCATGTTGTTTGTCCCCAAAGAACTACTAATTAGGGAGATGAGACTAGCCTATTTTAAACTTTTGGTGCTAAGCAATGTGGAAGAGACATAAGGACTCAGAGAGTGGAGAAATCAGTGAATGGAGAGAGAGAAAAAAAAGGTCAGAGTAAAGTGTATATGAAAGTTTGAACGGGATTTAGATTAGCAGAAGGGAGTTTGTGTTTGGTGGGGGATGCAGCACCAACTGGGCTGGGGGCCCAGAGGCAAGAATGAGTCAGAAAAGTATGTAGTTTACATAATCATGGGGCAGAGGTTTCCCAAAGCAGCATCGCAGGAATAGAGGTGAAGCCTTTTTTCCAAGGACATCGATCTCTCAGCAACTTTGGGGGAAGAGCACATTTTACTTATGTTTCCTTTCTTTCTTCCTCGCTCCCTCCCTCCCTTCTTTCCTTCCTTCCTTCCTTTTTTAATTGAAGCGTACTTGATTTACAATATTGTGTTAGTTACAGGTGTAGAGCAGTGATTCAGTTTTCTATATTTCTATATATCAGATTATTTTTGCATTATAGGTTATTTCAAGATATTAATATTGTTGCCTGTATTATAGAGTAAATCCTTGTTTATCTATTTTGTATATAGGGGTGTGTCTGTTAATCCCATACTCCTAATCTATCCCCTCCCCCTTTCCCCTTTGGTAACCATAAGTTTGTTTTCTATGTCTATGAGTCTGTTTCTGTTCTGTAAGTAAGTTCCTTTGTATTATTTTTTAGATTTCACATATAAGTGATATCATATGATATTTGTCTTTCTCTATCTGACTTACTTCACTTAGTATGATCAACTCTAGGTCCATCCGTGTTGCTGCAAATCGCATTATTTCATTCTTTTTTATAGCTGAGTGATATTGCATTATATATACATAAATATATATATACATATCACATCTTCTTTATCCATTCATCTGTTGATGGACACTTAGGTTGCTTCCATGTATTGTAAGTAGTGCTGCTATGAACATTGGGATGCAGGTATCTTTTCGAATTAGAGTTTTCATCTTTTCCAGATATATGCCCACGAGTGGGATTGCTGGATCATATGGTAACTCTATTTTTAGTTTTTTAAGAAACCTCCATACTGTTTTCCATAATGGCTGCACCAATTTACATTTTCCCAGCAATGTAGGAAGATTCCCTTTTCTCCACACCTTCTCCAGCATTTATTCGTAGACTTTTTGATGATGGCCATACTGACCAGTGTAAAGTGGTACCTCACTGTGGTTTTGATTTGCATTTCTCTAATAATTAGCAATGTTGAGCATCTTTCCATGGAGCACGTTTACTTATGGGTTCAGAAAACAAACAAACAAACAAACAAAAAAATCAACAACAACAAAGAAAAAATCACTAGGCCCAGTTCAGAAGGAAATTATTCAGAGACTAGGGAGGAGAATTCAGTTTGATTCTTTCTATAAGTATCTTGAGTGCCTACTATGGGTCAGACACTGTTCCAGGCAGAGGGGTACAGCGACAAACCAAACGAGTCTGTTCTCATGGAGCTTGTGTTCTATCAGGATCAGATGGATCACACACACATACACACACACAGGCATATACATATTAGGAGGCCATGAGTGTCTGGAGAACATGAAGCCGTGCTAAGGGTACACTAGAGTGCCACTGTGAGAGGAGTGCCACTGTATATGTGACGGTCAGGTCACCTCTCTGATAAGCTGACATTTGAGCAGAAGCCAAAAGGAAGAGAACAAGTTATTTGGATAACTTATCTATTCTAGACAGAGGAAACAGCAAGTGCAAAGGCCCTGAGGCAGGAGCATGCTTGTGTGTTCAAAGAACAACTAGGAGGCTAGTGTGGCTGAAGCAAAATGAGCCAGGGCCGAGTGGTAGGGGAGAAAGTCAGAGAAGTAGTGGGGTGGGGGGTAGATCCTGATGGGCCATGGCAAAACACACTTAAGGAAAATAGCCCACGTGGTGCACCAGAGGGACCCCCTCTGCATTTCAGTGAGCTCCATCATTGCGTGAGGTCTTCCTCAGAAAGCCCCACTTCTTTTTCTCTTCTACACTGTCAGCAAATCTCAAACCATCAGGCACGAAGCTGGCTTGGGCTTATGCTATCCCTGGGCCTATCCTTGTCTTTGACAACATGAAATGGGTGCTGATTTTCCACAAGTGACTATAGAACCAACAACTGGTGAAGGTTTCCTCAGGAATTATTGCTTTGTAAATCTATCTGGGCCAAGTCAGCAATCTCCACGTGGCTGGGGTCCTGTCGTTCCTGTATCTAGACCACTTCACGCCTCACTGTTTTCTCAGCCATAACTGATGACAACAGCCTTCAGTCTGCGTTAGGGCACAGCCATAACTGCGCTCAACATTACTTTAGGCACAGCTATGAGTTTCTCTCCTCCTCTTTAAGAGGACCCACCAGGGCCTTGATCCCTATCTGCCTAAGCGGTGGTGGCCCCTTGTCTGCAACCCAGTTTCCCCGGCAACTAATGCTGATGCTACGAGCATCCATTCTTTTCTAGCACCTTCTGATTATCTCTCATGTCCTCACTGGACTTCCCCCTTTGCTTTGCTACCACTCACCAGCAGGACAGAAGAAACAAACTGTGGTTGTTACTAGGTGATTGGAAGGTTGCAGAGTGGTGGTGTCTTTGGGGATTTTACAAGATCAGAGCAGAGTGGAACTGCATAGAAGTGTAAAGGTGGGTTTTGGAGCCATTGGGGGTTTCTCTTTTGGGGGCCTGGCTAATCTCAGACAGGCAGGAATGCCAGGCTGCCTCTCAGAAGCCCTGTATCAGTTGACTCCAAGTGAGAGCTCTCAGGAGGGGCTCAGGATGTCCTTGTAAGGAGAGGGCTCCCAGCGGTGAGAGGGGTGGCTTTGACCGAGGTGCTGGTACTCTGCAACTGCTCCCCCTCCCCAGGGCTCTGCAGTCTCTCAATGATGTCATGCCTTTCCCTGAGTCCCTTCACCCTCGGGCGCCCTGTGACTCTGACCTGAGAGGCAGTACAAAGTGGAATGCTTAAACACACAGATGGCCTGGCTTCTATCTGACGCTGTAGCTTGCTAGCGTGAGACCTTGGGGAGCGACCTATCTCTATGCCTCAGTTTCATTATCTGCAAAGTGGGCATAGTGATAGCCCTTACTTCAAAAGACGGTTACAGGGTTCATACAGGTAAATATAGGTAAACCTCTTAGAATCGGTGATGCATGGAAAGCATCCAGCCCTTATTACTGATATAGATGACTCTGCAGCACTTCTTGTCTCCATCCATCTCAAGGTCTGGGGGACCAGGCTTGTGCCCATTTCTGGCCAGAGTCCTCCCAGCCAGAATTATGCTTGGTAGATACAGGTACTCTCCTCTCCTTTTTTTTTTTCTTTTTTTTAAAGAAGATGTTGGGGGTAGGAGTTTATTAATTAATTTATTTTTGTTGTGTTGGGTCTTCGTTTCTGTGCGAGGGCTTTCTCTAGTTGTGGCAAGCGGGGGCCACTCTTCATCGCGGTGCGCGGGCCTCTCACTATTGTGGCCTCTCTTGTTGCGGAGCACAAGTTCCAGACGTGCAGGCTCAGTAGTTGTGGCTCACGGGCCTAGTTGCTCCGCGGCATGTGGGATCCTCCCAGACCAGGGCTCGAACCCGTGTCCCCTGCATTAGCAGGCAGATTCTCAACCACTGCGCCACCAGGGAAGCCCTCTCCTCTCCTTAATGAACAAAAAGATGAATGAATGAACAACAAAAAATGAATGAAAATGAATGAATGAAAAGCCTCAGATCTTCAAACAAATGGATAAGTTCTCCTTTGTAACCATCTCCTTGGAGCTATAAGTTCATTTTGCCTATAGTAAGAGAATCAGGATGAGGGACAGTTCAGGAAAGTGGTCTTGTGCAAAGTGAGACCTCTCAGTTCATATTTATACTTGCCTTTGCACTAGGCCACCATAGAGGAGATTTAAAAATAAACCAGATATGACTCCTGCCTTCTAAGAACTTACAGTCTTATTGAAGGACAAGATGAAAAGAAATGAGGTGTTGAATCACTGTGAGAGTTTAGAGATGAATATCTATGGGATTAGAGTAATAGGCTTCATGGCAGACATGGGAACTGTGGATGGGGACATTCGAACAAGTAGAAGGGAGATCTTTTCGGGGGAGAACAGGCACCAAGGCAAGAATGAACATATAGTTATTCATGAAGAGAGCCAGGGAGGGGCTTCCCTGGTGGTGCAGTGGTTAAGAATCCTTCTGCCAAGGCAGGGGACACGGGTTTGAGCCCTGGTCCGGGAAGATCTCACATGCTGTGGAGCAACTAAGCCATTGCACCACAACTACTGAATCTGCGCTCTGGAGCCCACAAGCCATAACTGCTGAGCCCACGTGCCACAACTACTGAGCATGTGTGCCACAACTACTGAAGCCTGCGTGCCTAAAGCCCATGCTCTGTAACAAGAGAAACCGCTGCAATGAGAAGCCCGTGCACCACAATGAAGAGTAGCCCCTGCTCACCACAACTAGAGAAAGCCTGCAATCAGCAACGAAGACCCAGCGCAGCCAAAAATAAATACATTTATAAAAAAAAAAAATAAAAAGAGAGAGAGACAGAGAACCAGGGAAGCAACTTTACCTCCTGGGGATGGTCCCAATCTATAAGAATATGCATCATTTACATTCCTCTCCAGACCTTCCTCTTAGTTTGGGGTAGACCAGAAGTCTGGGAATATAAGATTACAGAGAACACTTAACACCCTCAGATTATAAACATAGTATGAAGAACAGATTGAACTAATAGCTGTCAGGCCGGTACCTTTATTTGGCTGCATTGTGTCTTAGTTGCAGCATGCGGGATTTTCCGTTGCAGCATGCGGGCTTCTCTCTAGTTGTGCTGTGTGGGTTTTCTCTTCTCTGGTTGTGGCGCACGGGCTCCAAGGTGCATGGGCTCTGTAGTTTATGGCACGTGGGCTCTCTCGTTGAGGCGCACGAGCTCAGTAATTGTGGCATGCGGGCTCAGGTGGCCCGCAGCATGTGGGAACCTAGTTCCCTGACCAGGGATCGAACCCATGTCCCCTGCATGGGAAGGCGGATTCTTTACCACTGGACCACCGGGGCAAAGCTATACATCCAGGCTGCAGAGCTGGTGAATGGCAGAACTGAGATCTGAACCCAGCCCTCTGCTTGTGTGTTCTTCCTACGACACCTCATTGCCTTACACACACTGAGGTCTCTGACTTCACTTGCTGCAAAGGAGGGAGAGAGGGCCTTTAGGGTTGCTCCCTCTCCCCCAAATGGGGAGCCCTTGAACAGCCATCTCTGGACCATCTCCCACATGCCTCTTGTCCTCCTAGTTGCCTTCCCTTCTTTGCAGCAGACTGTTTCATGCATAGGGAACCTGAGGCCTGGAACTACAGGGGTAATCATCAACTCAGGCTGAGAGAACTTGGCAGTGAAAGTCAACAGGAAACGAGGGAGGAAAGTACAGGCCTGGGAGTCAGGAGAGATGGCTTCATGTCCTGGATATGCCATGAGCTGTGACTGTCACCCTCATTGCTGAGGTTCTGTTTTCTCATCTTTAGAATAAAAGGTTTGGACTAAAGGAGAATGTGATTTTTTTTCTTCTCTAGAATTTTAGGGCAGGTGAAGCTGTGTGAGTGAAATTGCAGGATTTCTCCTTGCTCTGTGCTCTCAGTACGGACGGACACCCCTTTTGTCCTAGTTGGGGACTGAAGCCTTCATCCTGGTTTCTGTTCCTCAGCCTTCTTTTCATCTCTCCTATATCAGCAGCCTGAACTGTCTGGATGCCCCCAGGAGCTGTAGAATCAGTAGCCAAAATCTTCTTTCCTGCCCTAATGCAGTTGCATTTCCCCAGGGTGGGGTGCAGGAAATTAGACTGGCTTGGCCCTGGCTCTCTGGTTCAGGCAGGTGGGGGAAGGCAGAGAATTGCTGGTTATATTTGGTGTCGGGGGATTTGGGGGGAGGAGCTGGGGGCTTGGCAGAATTTCCTCACAGCTTGGAGGCCCCCGGAGTCTAGGGGCACTGGCTGCCTGATTCCCAGGGCTCAGACACAGATGGTCCCTGTCAGTCTTTGAATGGGGGCGGGTTCTCACTCCGGTGAGTCTAGGGGGAGGGGTCTCCAGAGGCCTCTGCCCAGCTGGCCATCTCCTGCCTGAAAATGTTTAGTGTCGAAGGAGGAGGGAGAAAGACCAGATGGGCCACAGCCTTTGGGCCTCAAGGTGCAAACTCAGTCCCAAATCTCTGTTCTACTGGGAAGGGGAGGAGAGACACCTCCTTGTTAGGCAGCTGTTTGTTTGGCAATTAACGGGGGGGGGGGGGGGGGCGGGGCGGGGGGGAGGGGCTTGGAGGGCACTCAGGATTAACACCAGAGTGCGGCAGCCAGCCCTGCTGCTGAGAGCTTTGCGGGGTGGGGCGGGGGTAGGGAAGAACCCTTGCAGGCAGGCTGGCCCATGCTGGGTGCCTGGACACCACAGGTGAGATTTCCGCTGTAGGTGGGAGGGCCACTTGGAAGGGATGCTCTGGAAGGGAAGACAGTGCTCAGGGAGAATGAAGGAAGCACTTCCCCAGACTCTGTGTTCTGGCTCGAGGCTTCAGGGGAACGAGTACTCCACAGTAAACGGTCCAAGAGAAGCTTCTCAGGCTTAGCGGGTTAGAACACCCTCGGCAGTCGCTCTCCTCCCAAGGCTGCTGCCGTGATCCTTTGCTGCCTAAAGCAGTCATTCCTTCTGCACAAAGGCTGTTCCCGTGTCTCCTGAAGCCTCTTGGGATGGGAAATAGAGAGCAGAACTGTCCCTACCACCAACAGGGCTGTCCTTTCATGCTGATGTGGCACCTCATAAACCAAAACGGCTGGAGAATGAGGCTGTGCGGGCAGGGACTCGGGCACGTGGGTGTTCCACCCATGCCAACAAGCCAGGGCCCCTGCTCCGAGCTGGCCAGGAAACCGCCATCACCATGGCCATAAGGGAGGCGATGGACAGGGGTGGGGTAGGCTCTAGGGAGGGAATGAAGCACACCTACAGTTCTGGATCTTTCTTTCCCACCCATGAGCTGAGCATACTTGAGCAAGTTGCTTAAATCTTTCTGAACCTCAGTGTTTTTGAGAAAAATAGCAGTAATAAAACCCACCTGGGTCAATTTGAGTATGAAGGGAGCCAATATAGGTAAATATGTTGTGTAAACTGTCAGGTACTATAAAAAGATTGCTTTTGCCATCATGTCATTTATTGCTAAGGAAAGAAGAGACGGTCAGAATAAGTCTGGGCACGAGGCCCTGCGTGTGAAGAGCGGGAGAGGGTTGGACAGCACTGACCGTGCTGGGGGTGCAATTCTAGCTTGTAATAAAGAAGAAGAAGAAAAAAAAGAAAACCAAAAGGTACCTTGCAAGTACTAGATTTCCCTGCTGGTTCAACAGGTAGGAGAGATTATGGGATGGAAAGCAGTGTCCTCAGCTAGTCCGAACACCTGGGGACTTCAAGGTGAATTATTTCCAGGGATTTTCTAATTCAGAGGCAAAGGGAATATTTTAGTCAGTGTGAATAAATAACGTTTCCCTGCGAAACTGTTTTTCAAGTGTGCATAGATACTGTTGTGATTACTAAAATATAGATGCATTTCAAAGCATCATAGAATTCATGGTGTCTGTTTGGTCTGATGAATGTTCTTAAACAAGAAAGACTATTTGGTGGGGATAATGGATGATTTGGTAACTCTAAAGGATGGTTGGGACCACTGTGGCAGGATGGGGTTTCTTCATGGAGATAAGACAAGATGCATCTGAGGACAGAGGGGCTAAGGACCTGGGGCCTGGATGTGGGGTGAGGGTGGAGGCCAACTGGTGGGCTGTGGAGAGACCTGTGCAGCCTCACCCCAGGAAGAGCCTGGGCTCTGGGGTCAGCCAGGGCCGACTTCACATCCCAGTCCTGCCCCCATATTGGCCTTGGGTAGTAAACAAACATATGCTGTAATCTTCAGCCTTTATAGAATTTATGAGGATCAAATGGAAGATTCTTTTCAAGCCATACTCAATCCTTGAAAATGTGAGTTGAATAATAAAAAGGTGGCATCCTCTCTTTGACAGAATATTTTCCTTCTTGTATTTTCTCTAGTCCACTGTTCTTAGATTAGGAGCTCAAAGAAGCAGATCTAAACTTAGAGAGTTTAATGAAGAAGAAAAACAACCCACGATGTTTATTTTCTCTCTAAGAAGCAGGGATGGGGAGGGAGCCCATTATTTAGCTCTTGTTTCCTTGAAGGAAGGAGCTGCACAATTTTCAGTGGGTTTTCTGGCTCCATCTCAGTCGTTTGGTTGACAGGGATGTTCCCAGGGTTTCAAGGCATGGATTAAACATCCCCCCCAGCATCAGGAGTCCATGAGGCTGCCAGTGGTACAGGATGATCAGAGCATCCCTGCTCTGAGGTCTGGGACTGTCATTCATCTTCAGCTCAGAGAGGGTGCTCATACATTCAGCTGAGGGATGAATAAGTGAAAGAAAGATCGAATGGTCAGCCCATGCCTTGTCTCGCCTGGGCGGCTGCTAGAGCTTTCCTAGTGGTCCTGTCCTCCTTCTCCGGCCCACATGCTCACCCATGCCTCAGAGTCTAGTCTGGGATCAGGACCTGGTCCGAGTTTCCTTCTCTGAGGTGTTCAGATCCCAAATGCAGGCTGCTGGGAGCAGCGCTCTCACTGGGCCGTCTGACCCTAGGACTTCAATCTCAACCTCGTTCCATGAGAGCAGGAGAGGGGGTGCCTTTTTTCTGAGGCAAACTGTAGTTTGAGGGGGGCCGCCAAAATCACAAAGTCTGCCCCTCTCCTACCCCTCCTGCACCCCAGTCCAACCAGACAGAGTGCAATTAACAAAAAAGATGTTAGACTAATTCACATCACTAATATTAAGATGCTAATAACTGGGAGTGAGACCTCCTGGGGAACATTTACATTTTATTTTATTTTATTTTTTGCGATACGTGGGCCTCTCACTGTTGTGGCCTCTCCCGTTGTGGAGCACAGGCTCCGGACGCACAGCCTCAGCGGCCATGGCTCACGGGCCCAGCCGCCCCGCGGCATGTGGGATCTTCCTGGCCCGGGGCACGAACCCGCGTCCCCTGCATCGGCAGGCGGACTCTCAACCACTGCGCCACCAGGGAAGCCCTACATTTTAATAGACTATGCTTAGGGCCTGGCATGGAAGTTTGTGAACAAGGAGCCTGGAGATTTGGATTTGGTCCCCAGGGTACGATAGAGAGCCCTTCAACCTTGCGTGACTGCTATTGGTGTCTCTCTCTCAGTTCCTCTCTGAATCTCCCCCTCTCTCAGTCTGTAAATTAGAAAAAATTGGACTAGATAAAACACCCAATATAACAGAGTGCGGATGAACTGGTGCATTCTTTGTAACACTTTTATGAGAAAGGTACTATTAATGGCACCATTTTACAGATGAGAAAACTGGGGTCCAGGGAAGGGAAGTGCCTTGCTTGAAGTCGAGAGAGGTTTAGGAGCAGAGCCAGGTTGCAAACCCAGGCCATACTCTGCCGGCATCTACCCACCGCTCACACCTTCAGCCTCTCCCTCTCACATTCAAAAAATAAACAAACCTGTGTCATCACAACAAGGAAGAAATCACAGTGGGTGAGGGCTGAGGGAAAGTTTGCTTAGAGTCTGTCAGGTGCCTCACCTCCGCCTCCCTTCCGGCCCCCGCTGGAGTTGGGTAGCTTGCTGGACGTAGGTCCGGTGTTTACAGTTTCATGAAAGGCAGTCCCAGGCCTTTTAACCATCTCTGTCGCCTGGCTCCTCTTTCCTGTATCAGGTAACGTCTTGCACACACCGTCAGATCTGCATTTTTGTCAGCAACAGTTTCTAATGATGATAGTGGGTTTCATGAAAACAAAGATCTCCCCCCAGATCCTGTGTGTGAAAATGAAATAACAAACTATCAGAAATAACAAATGGAAGTAATCAAAGTAGAATTAGATTATTGGGTATGCTAATGGTGTGGGATGAAGGATTGAAGCTGAGAAGTGTGTCCAGCAGGGGTGGCCCCCTTCCCGGCAGGGGCCTGGAGACCCAGGACAGGAATGAGCACTGGGTGGTCCTGATGCTTGGAGGTGCGGGTGGGAGCAGGGAGGTGCGCACACCTTGGCAGGGGTGGTGGGAAGGGGAGCGAGACAGGGAGGGAAAGTCGAAGTCCCTGGAAGATATGTGCCGGCTCCTTAGGAAGCTGTTTCAATGGAGTTCAGAAGTCCATGAGCATAGGTTTAAACTCAGAAGCTAGTGGCCACCTAGGGGACAGACACTGTCTGAAGACCTAAAAGAGAATATGCAGTTAAACCAGAAAGGAACATGGAAGACATCTAGTGTAAACCTCCCTGGAATAGGACAAAAGTGCTGACAGTTGTGGATCCTTCCAGGAACAGGCAGGGCTCTAAGCGTGGGCACCGCCCCCCCAGTGGCTCTGTGCTCTTGTTATCCCTGCTTTAGATGGGGCCGCAGAGCACACAGGGTAAGACGCTTGCTCTTGGTCAAGGCTGGAGCCTGCACTTGAACTACATGGGCTGACTTAGAGCCATGCTCCTGAACTCTCTTCTGTGCCTAGAACAGCTGGTTGACAACGTGGCAGAGGAAATGACAGTGGATGTTAGAGGAGAGGCCCAGGGGACCACAATATCCCAGGCAGGGCCTTGGAGGAGCGCTGCCCTCCGCACAGGGCAGTGGGGACATTCTCTCGCAAGCACTGAGGCCCCTCAGGCTGGCTTCATTGGGGTCCTCTGGGCCTCCTTTTGTCAGATTTCTTAAAGATGAGGAAATCCTGATGAGCTACACAGATGGACAATTGGTTTTTACCGGCTTTAAAGATCACGCTCATGGCTTTTCCTCAATTAGAATACCTGAATCTAGCCTCCCTGAGGGACCTCGGGCTGGGTCATTTTGTCCTGAGTCCAATCTTGGAGGAGCAGGTACCACGGTGGATGAGGTAGGGTAGGGACCTGGGGGTCCAGGCGCTCTGTGTATGGACTTTTGTCTACCCCGCTTCTCAACCCTGCTTTTTGGGTTCCTGGAACCTCTCAGGAAACTAGAGGCAAATTGTCTCTTATCTTCTGGGTATTACTCTCTTCAGGCCTTAAGCTGTAAACGCTTTACTCTGATAAAACACTTATCATTCCTGCAGCCACTCCTTTCCAACAGCTTTATTGAGCTGTAATTGATAATACAATAAACAATACCTGTTTAAAGTGTACTCCTTGAAAGATATGGTGTGTGTATATATATATATATATATATATATATATATATATCAATACAATGGAATACCATTCAGCCATAAAAAAGAATGAAATAATGCCATTTGCAGCAATGTGGATGGATCTAGAGATTATCATACTATGTGAAGTAAGTCAAAGACAAATATCATATGATATCACTTATATGTGGAATCTAAAAAAATAATACAAATGAACTTACTTACAAACAGAAACAGATTCACTGAGGTAGGAAACAAACTTATGGTTACAAAAGGGGAAAGGGGGGAAGGATAAATTGGGAATTTGAGATTAACAGGTACACACTACTATATATGATAGATAAACAACAAGGACCTACTGTATAGCACAGGGAGCTGTATTCAGTATCTTGTAATAACCTGTAATGGAAGAGAATCTGAAAAAGAATATAAATATATATAACTGAATCACTGTGCTGTACACCTGAAACATTGTAAATCAACTATACAATTAAAAAAAAAAGTGTAGTCCTTGATAAGATTTGCCAGATGCATACACCTGTGAAACCAGCAGCACAATCAAGATGGTGACCATGGTCCATCACCTCCAAAGCCTCCTCATGCCTCTTGTAATCTGCCGTCCCATCTCTCCCTGAACCCAGTTGTCCAGACACCATTATCAGCTTTCCCTCACTCTCCACCTGGTGGCATTTTCTAGACTTTATGTAAATAGATTCATACAGTAAGTACTTTTTTATCAGCTTCTCACTAAGTGTATTACTAATTCAAGTATGTTAGTTGTAGAAAACAAGTTCCTACTTAAAATAAAAAAGGAAACAATGCATCCATTCAGTTGCTAAGAGATTTTACATCTCCAGCACAACTGTGTCTGCATCCAGAAACAGTCCTTCGTCCTTGTCGTGACTGCTCCCGGTTAAGAACAGCATATTACTTTGAGATTCATCCAGTAGTTGCATGAATCCATAGTTCACACCTTTTTATTGCTGAGGAGTATCCACTGCATGGCTGTACCACCTAATCAAGGCATCCGGACCCCAATCCAACCACATTCCTTATCTAGAGGCAAACTACAGTGCCCTGACATCCTCATTTTATTATTTTATTTATTTATTTTTTTACATCTTTATTGGAGTATAATTGCTTTACAATGGTGTGTTAGTTTCTGCTTTATAACAAAGTGAATCAGTTATACATATACATATGTTCCCATCCTCATTTTAAAAAATTCAGCACAATTGTATTTGACAGATAAGCTCCCAAACACACTGTTTTAGATGGTTTTAAAATATTTAAAATGGCAGTGTTCTCTTAGTAATAATAATAAATTATACTGATTGGCTCCTCCCTCATTATTTTCAAAGCCTGGATGCTTTGTTTGGCTGGTTGACACCAGGCAGTTTCTTCCTGAAGGCAAAGTGTCGCTGGATGACGCACTAATCTTTTTTCCCCTGATTTTACCCATTTCCAGGATGATGATTATAAAAACAAGGGTTTTTTTTATTATTATCATTATTGTATTATAGGGCTTTATTTTTTTTTGAACAGTTTTAGATTCACAGCAAAATTGAAAGGAAGGCACAGAGTCTCTGTAACCCCCCTGACCACCCCACGACATGCATAGCCTCCTCCATTAATCAACATCCCCATTAGAATGGTACATTGTTCCAACTGATGAACCTTCATTGATACATCATTATCATCCAACGTCCATAGTTTACATTAGGGTTCACTCTTGGTGTTGTACATTATACAGGTTTAGACAAATGCATCATGACATGGATCCATCATTATAGTATCATACCAACTTTTTCACTGCCTTAAAAAATCCTCCATGCCCCACATGTTCATTCCTTCCTTCCCTCAACCCCTAGCAACTGCTCATCTTTTTATTGTCTTGATAGTTTTGCCATTTCCAGAATGTGATATAGTTGGGCTCATACAGAATGTAGCCATTTCATATCGGCTTCCTTCACTGAGGAATATGCTTTTAAGGTTCCTCCATATCTTTTCATGTCTTGATAACTAAATTCTCTTTAGCGCCAAATAATATTCCATTCTCTGGTTGTGCCACAGTTTGTTCATTCACCTGCAGGATGTGCTGGTTGCTTCCAAGTGTTGACAATTAAGAATAAAACTGCTGTAAGTATCCATGTGCAGGGTTTTGTGTGGACATGTTTTCAGCTCTTTGGGGTAAATACCAAGGACAGCAATTGCTAGACTGTTTGGCAAGAGTATGATAAGTTTTGGGAGAGACCACCAAACTGTCTTCCAAAGTGGCTGTGCCATTTTGCATGCCCATCATCAATGAGTGAGAGTTCTTCTTGCATAACATCTCCACCTGCATTTGGAGTTGTCAAGTTTCCAGATTTTGGCCATTCTAGTAGGTGTGTAGTGGTATCTTGTTGTTTTAATTTGCATTTCCTTGATGACATATGATTTGAATATATTTTCATATGCTTATTGGCCATCTGTTAATCTCCTTTGATAAGGTGTCTGTTAAGGACTTTGGCCTATTTTTAAAATTGGGTTCTTTGTTCTCTTATTGGTGACTTTAATGTGCTCATTTTTACCAAGAACTGTTCATTAAAGGGATAAATGCCTAGCCATCAAATGCGTACCTTCCTTTCAATTTTGCTATGAATCTAAAATTGATCTAAAAAAGTTCCTGGTTCACCATCAGAGATATCAATTGTCAGAGCTGGAATGACTCTAGAGACCAACAAGCCCCTGATCTGAGCTGATTTAGATCCTCCCCAAATTTCTATGTCAAAGACCTAACCCCCAGTAGTACCTCAGAGCATGATTATAGTTGGAGATAGGAACTTAAATAGATAATTAGGTTAAAATGAGATTAGTAGGGTGGGCCCTAGTCCAATATGGTTGGTGTCCTTATAAGAAGAGGAGATTAGGGCATACGTGAAGAGAGAAGAGACCATGTGAAGACACAGGGAGAAGTCAGCCATCTACAAGCCAAGGACAGAGGCCTCAGAAGAAACCAACCCTTGCTGACACCTTGATCTTGGACTTCCAGCCTCCAGAATTGTGAGAAAATAAATTTCCATTGGTTAAGGCACCCAATCTTCAGTACTTTGTTATGGCAGACCTAGCGAACTAGTACAGCCTCCTAACCCCCATTTAATTCAGCCAGCATTGACCAAATGCTTTCTACATAACAGGCTGGGCAGGAGACATAGTAAGAGAGAAAAGATGAGGTTTCCATCCTTAGGAACCTATGGCCTAGTTGTTTCATATTGCATTTGAAGAAACTGAGGCTCAGATGGGTGAACTGATTTGCTTGAGTTAATAACACAAACCCTCTTTACTTCCTCTTAATCCCTTTGGTCCCTTCCCCCAACATCACAGGCTGACTCTGCTTGTGGGCTTGGAGGACACTGATGTAGTGGAAAAGTGCCCTGAAGTAGGGGTCAGAAAAGCAAACATCTAGTCCAGATTCGGTCCTTATTAGTTGTGTAGCCTCTAGTTTTAAACATGCCTCCATGAAAAAGACATGATAATCCCCACCCAGCCTTCTCCCCAGGAGGCCATGTGGACCAGAGGAGATAATGTAGGCAAAGCAGTAAGAGGAAAGTATAGTTACTGGGAAGGTGGATGCCTGAGGGGCAGCCTCTTGGGTCTTGTCCAAGATGTAGGGCCCCAAGTCTGCACTTGCCCCCAAAGCAAGTGTTTGCCATCTGGCTTCTGTGAGAGCTGCTGTTCTGAATGTGCTAATAACACAGGCCTGGGCATCCCTCTGCAATTACCTTCTGCAAATCTAGATGCAGGAGCCCTGGCTCCAGAGACAGCGTTGGTCTTTGTGGCATTTTAAGTATGTGGCGTGTGTCTGAGGAAGTGTGCCCAAGGTGTGCACATGGGGACCTGTACACTGCTTACCTTCAGTCCCCCTGTGACGGTTAATTCTACATGCCAGTAGGTGTCAATCTGGTGAGGCCACAGTACCTAGATAGTTGGTCAAACACCAGTCTAGATGTTTCTGTGTAGGTAGTTTTTAGATGAGATTAACATTTAAATCTGTGGACTTTGTGTAAAGTGGATTAATCTTCATAGTGTGGCAGGCCTCATCCAATCAGTCAAAGGCCTTAAGCGAAAACAGATTGAGGTCCTTGAGGAAAAGAGAATTCTGCCTCCAACCTGTTTTCCGACTCAAGCTGCAACATCAACTCTTCCAGAGGTCTCTAGCCTGCCATCCTATCCTGCAGAATTCAGACTTGCCAGCCCAAACAATCACATGAGCCAATTTCTTAATACACACACAACACACACACCATATTGGCTGTCCCTGGAGAACTCTGACTAATATGCCCCCTGACTGGTGGGCTTAGACAACAGGCTTTGATTTCTCACAGTTCTGGAGGCTGGAAGTCCAAGATCAAGATGCCAGCAGATTCTGTTCCCAGGGAGGCTCTTCTACCTTCTCACTCTGTCCTCACATGTTGGAGGGACAGCAAGCTCTGGTCTGTCTCCCTCACAAAGAAACTAGTTTCTTCATGGGGCCTCCAGTCTCATGACTCATCTAAACTTAATTATCTCCCCAAAAGCTCACCTCCAAGTCTCCTAATCTCCATCACACTGAGGGTTAGGGCTTCAACTTACGAATTTTAGGGGGCCACAAACATTCAGTCCCTAGCACCTCTTTATCCCCATTCTCAAATAAATTGCACTTATTGAGCAGTTACTACACTCACTAGACATTGTTCTAAGCACTTCATATGTATTAACCCTTTTAATTTTCATAGCAGCTGTATGAAGTGAGGATTAAATCGTCCCTATTTTACAGTTGACGATGCTGAGGCACAGAAAGGCTAGGAAATGTGTTCAATGTTGCACAGCTAGTGAATACCTCTGGGGTCTGCTTTCTAGACCTTTGTGCTGTGCTGCCCCTCCAGTGCAAGCCCACATCCTAGACGTGGAATGGGCGCTCACATCTGCCCAAACAGCAGAGACTGCATCGTCCCACAGGTGAATGCATTAGTCATCTCAGCCACGTGGGACACACACACTGCTGGGAATGGTCCCTTGTGATGTCAAGACATTCCTGCTCAAGGTATATCACCTCAGATCGGTCTGCGGCTGTTCTGTGCCTGCTCCTGCCTTGGCTCACGGTGGCTGGATGGTGCCTTGCATGGACGCCGGCACTCGGGGGTTGCTGATGGGCAATCAGATGGATGGCCTGATGTGACACTGCAAAAGCAAACCAAGGCGCTGTCTCACATCTGGCCTTCCAGGTGTGGAGCAGTGGGAGGTTGACATAACCTAAAAAATGTGAGGCGCTTCTGGCTCCAGCCTGAGTTCACATGCTTGCCTCCCCTGCCTCCCAAATCCCACTGAAATGACAGCAAAGCTATAAAAAGGATATCAATCCATGACTGTGCTGAGAACAGCATGTGTGGCTCTCTGTGCCCAGAGATGTTGATGAATCTCTGAAAGACAGGAAGGAGATGGGAGCATATGGATGGGTAAGCTAGAGAAGAACTAGCTGTAGCTTAGAACATGCTCAGAAAAGTGCTGTACATGACCCTCAAGTACTGCTTGACCCTGTGCAGTATTACTTTTGTGATGATCCTGATAAATAGCAGAAATAATATATTTCTTCACTTTCAATCTGCTATGGTTCCCAGTAACATTGAGATACTCTTTGTTAAGGTATATTAACCGAGTCTGGGCTGCAGGAATTGTACGCCTGCTTCTGGGGGCGGGTGCTTTCAATCTAGGGGTCTAGGGACTTGCTAGAGGCCCACAGATAGGCCTAGAGAGGTTGGGACTCTTCTGGGGTTGTGTGCAAACATTATTGACTCCTTGGGTATTTTTCTGGGGCCTTGAGTCCATTACTTTGGTTAGATTTGCAAAAACTCTGTGACCTAAGGCCATAGTGCACTATTAGAGTTTTATGACGACTTTCCCAACTTCCCACAGCTGGTTAGTTGGTAGCTGAGCAGCTCCTTTGGGCCCTTAGTCAACAGTACCTTTGGTCCCCACTATTAAAATTGTGCTTTTCAAAATGCTTTTGTGTATATTGTCCTATTTGAGTTTCACAATAGCCCATAGAGAAGGATCAAACATGCATTGTTATCATTACTTGACAAGTGAGGAATCTCACACACAGTGAGGTTAAAGTGTATCTCCAAGGTCACACAGCAAGGTGATGGTAAAGCCGCCATGGGGCCAAAGGTCTCAAGACTCCAGGTCGGTGCTCTTGGCTGCTTCCTTATTCTCCTTAATAAATGAAAAAAGCACTTCTCTTCTCTTAATGTACACCAGTAGCTCTATGTTCAGACTCCTCCAAAAACCTGGTCCAGCAACCCAGGGTATGACCTCAAAAATCCTCTCCAGAGCCCAAATCCTTCACATATGCCTTTCCTCAAATAAGAACTATCATTACAAAGGGAGTGGCAGAGGCAAAGGAAATGCCATTTCCTTTTTTATCCCCTATGGCATCCAAAAGCACTTTCTACCTCCAAACGCCCAGGAGGAGATGGCCATCCCCTCCTTCTGCACTCCCTCTCCGAGAGCCAGTGCATCCCACTGAGCCCTTTCCTTGGCTTTAATTGATGCCATTGGATAATAGTTGATTACTGCCCATAGTCCCACAGCATGTAAGGAGCGGTGAGCTGGTGCCACTGGGGTCAAAACAGCAGTCCTTAAAATCTGAGCTGCTCTCCTCCTCTCTGCCCCTCCCTGTCTCAGAGCTGCATCAGGCCGGAGAGATTTGTCCCATATCTGCACCTTGACTAGCAGGGGCTGCCGATGCACCTCTGTCAGCTATCCTGGCCAGAAACCACAGCAATCAGCTGGAATGGGCTTAACTGACCCTTCCTTGTCTCAATCTGTAGGCACATCTAAAGATTTGGCTTTGGAAGTTTCCCAGCTAATTGCCTGACAGCTGGCCTTTGGATAGACAACTGTCCTGTGTGTTTATCTCATCCCCAGACTAGGAATTTTCAAATTCCAGCTGAGCTTTCAATCACTCACAGGCATTTGGTGTGGATGGAGAGGCATTGTCTAAAGTGCCATGTTCGAAGTTCTTGTTGAAGGCAGCTTGGTGCTAGAGGAAGGGTATGGGCTTTGGATTCAGACATCAGCTTGTTGGGAGGATTAAATAAGTTAATACACATTTAAGTGCTCGGAGTATTGACTGGCCCATAGTGAGCTCTCTGAGTGTGTTAACCATTGTCACAGAGATTAGAGATCATGCCTCCAAAGCCCAGTGCATATTGGTTATTATTATTATAAGCCTAGTTCAATGCAGGAAGCCTCCAAAAACAAAATCATCCTTCTTCCCCACCCTGAGCTTGGAGCCAGGTTGGTGCTCATTAGAGACATATAGGTGCCTTAGAAATCAGTCTGGATGTGGAAGCAAAAGGCCTGAACTACAGTCTTAGCTTTGCCATTAATTGGCCCTATAATCTAGACCAAGTCACCTTAATCTCTAGGATTTATTCCCTTCGGGTGGGTTGGACACCGAGGACCCTATATGGGATTGAATATTGTCCCCCTCCCTCCAAATTAATGTCCACCCAGACCTCAGAATGTGACCTTATTTGGAAACAGGGTCTTTGCAGGTGTAATTAAGAGGAGTTCATCTAATATGACTGGTGTCCTTATAAGAAAAGAAAGGACACAGAGACTCAGGGAAAGAAAGACCCATAGGGAAAATGCCATGTCATGGTAGAGGCAGGGATTACAGTGTTGAGTCTATAGAGTAGGAAGCCAGGGATTGCCAGCGTCCACCAGAAGCTGGAAAAGGCGAGGGGGAGTCTCCCTTGAGCTGCCAGAGAAAACACAGCCCTGCTGACACCTTGAGTTCAGACTTCTGGCCTCCAGAACTGTGGCAAAATAGCTTCTTGTTGTTTTCAGCAAACTGGTCTTTGGTTCTTCGTGATGCAAGCCACAGGAAACGAATACACACCCCAAAGAGCCTTCCTTCTCTAATAGACTTAATTTAATGAGACACACAAATTCCTGTCCCCTTATTTGACATCATCCACCTGTTTTCACCAGCCTGATCCCTAGAAGTGCCTGAGACCTGGCTGTCCCTTAAAAAGCAAGGAGGGGGACTTCCCTGGCGGTCCAGTGGCAATATTGTAAATATTGTAAATATTGTAAATATTGTAAATATTGTAAATAAAAATATTCAATAAAGACTTTAAAAATGGTCCACACCAAAAAAAAAAAGCAAGGAGGGGGAAGGAAGGAAAGGAAGCAAGTTTGAAGATGGAGTGGGGATGGTGGGCAGCAGAGGACAAAACGCCAGAAGAGGCCCTGTAGAGCTTGGAGAAGGGGGATGGAAGGAAAGAACTCCATGGCTGGGGGGAAAGCCCTGCTACATTAGTGGGGTCCTTCCCAGAGGCAATGCGTCACCAGGGAAAAATGCCTTAAACGGATCAGTTAAGCACAGATGGAGATCTAGGAGCCTCATGGTTTGGGGAGAGCTCAGGCTTTGCCATTGAATCAGCTTTGAGAATTTGGGACACATGGACCTATATTTGCCAGTGAACTTGTGGGACTCCTCTTAGCAAAATGCTTAATGGGCTACTTGTCTCTGGAAGGTGGGGAATGAAATGACGTTTTACCCCTAATATAGGATGGACATTGCGCTGGGAATTTTTACAAACGTTTTGTTCATTTACTTTTGAGAATAACGATGTGGTAGTAGTTACTAATAATTCTAGTTTGCAGAGGAGACTCAGAGCTGTGAATTTGCTCAAGGTCACAGTGGCTTGTCAAAGATCTGTCCTGGGGGGAAGCTAAGGTCTGTACGACTATGAAGACCAGCCTCTTAGCACTCAAAGTGGCCATTTCCCATTTTTGTCCCCATCCATCTCTCTTTCCTATTCTTCAAGCTCTTATCCATCCATTTAGAGTTCCCACAGTGCCATTCTCACTTGCAGAGAAAAATTCAAAGAATCATAAAATGTCATAACAAGAAGGAATTTTACCACCCTTTCATTTTAGAAATGAAACTCTTTTCATGCTTTGGTTTCCCCAAGGTGAGCTGTCTTTTTTTTTTTTTAATTTATTTTATTTTTGGCTGCATTGGGTCTTCGTTGCTGCATGTGGGCTTTCTCTAGTGCGGTGAGCTGGAGCTATTCTCTGTTGCGCTGTGTGGGCTTCTCAGTGCGGACCACAGGCCGTAGTCACACGGGTTTCAGTAGTTGCAGCACGTGGGCTCGGTAGTTGTGGTTCATGGGCTCTAGAGCGCAGGCTCAGTAGTTGTAGCATACAGGCTTAGTTGCTCTGCGGCATGTGGGATCTTCCCAGACCAGGGCTCGAACCCGTGTCCTCTGCACTGGCAGGCAGATTCTTAACCACTGTGCCACCAGGGAAGTCCTGAGCTGTCTTTTTAATCCTTGAAATCTGTTACATCTTTGAAGTGTCTGATTTCCCAAAGACACAGTGAGAGGAAATGACCACACGAAGGATGCTCAGCCAGTGAGGGTGAGCCAAGGTTGGACCAGAGAGGTCTGGTCCCCTAAACCACACTAGCTCTGGAGAAACTGTGTCATCAACGAAACGGCAATGGACAGGTCCCTTCTTGGCATCCCTGAAGTTTCTAGGAACCAGAAGAAATTCTTTGAAGGCCTCTTCCACTGATGAGAAAATAATGACAGAAAAACAGAGTTCCCTTTGCCTGAATGGTCTATAAAGGGACTTAGGAGGCAATGTCTACAAATGGAGCCTATCAAGGCCCTGAACTCATTCACTCATCTGTTTACCAACTTTGATTATCTGAAAATCACTGATGACCAGAAACATCAATCAGAGGCAAGCCAGGCACAGATAGCTCATCATTTTTTTTTTCCTGGAGAAAATTTCAAAATCTCTTATTTATTTCATTTTATTTATTTAAATTTAGTTTTGGAATTCTTTTTTTTTTTTTTTTTCTTGCGGTACGCGGGCCTCTCACTGTTGTGGCCTCTCCCGTTGCGGAGCACAGGCTCTGGACACGCAGGCTCAGCGGCCATGGCTCGCGGGCCCAGCCGCTCCGTGGCATGTGGGATCTTCCCGGATCGGGGCACGAACCCATGTCCCCTGCATCAGCAGGTGGACTCTCAACCACTGCGCCACCAGGGAAGCCCTGGAATTCTTTTGAGATATTGCTTATATGCAATAAACCATACATATGTAAGTATACAGGTTAATGTTCTGATGTATGTGTACAGCCATAAAATCATCACCACAATTAAGATAACAAACATTTTCATTACCCACGTCTAAAGATTTCCTGGTGTCTCTTCCCTGCCTCTACTCCCATTCCCCAGGCTACCCCTGATCTGTTTTCTTTCACTATAGCTTAGTCTGTATTTCCTAGAATTTTATATGAGTGAATTGTACAGTATGTACTTATATTCAACATGATAATGTTGAGATTCATTCAAGTTGTTGTCTGCATCATGCTTTACCCTTTCAATAGATGGGTAGCATTCCACTGTATGGATATACCAGCTTGTTTATCCATTTTTCAATGGATGGGCTTTTGTGTTGTTTTCCATTTCACCATCATTTTTAAACATATATACACAGGACACTCTAATACGTCTTCCCTTTTGTACCCAGGTGTGCTGAGTGCCTCTGACCGGAGCACTCTGATTCTATATCCCTCTCTGGGGACAAGGATGTGACTTTTTAAGTCTCCGGAAACCTGTGATTCGCAAGTCACCTAGTTCCACCCAGAAACCTGGTCATTGAATCTCTTTATGAGTAAGTAATGCAACTCTATATAATAAGGTTAGGACAGAACATTACCAGGATGCACTAAAACAAAAGGATCAAGCAATAGGTCTTGAAAAATCACTGAACAATTTTCAAATTTATATGCAAAGACAGAAACTGGAAAACCAGCCCCAAAAGTAATTATTTCTCAAAGCTTTTTATATAAAACACTGGTTGCTCAGGATGATAATAGATGTTTTGTAAACAAACAAACAAAAACAAAGCAAACTAACAAAAAAAATCAGATTTCTTGATTACTTAAATTTTAGAAACACTGAGTAAAATTAAACAAATTTAAATTTCTTTATTGCAAGACTTTTGAGAGCCTTTAACACATTAATGTTAATGTTCATATACATTCAAAGGGAAGTGGTATGGATGGGGCATGAATTTAATTTAAAATTTCCCAAATGTATTTAACCACCAAACATTTTTTTTCCTTGTAAACTAGTATTCCACAAGAACATACTTTGAGAAATGTTCTTCTTGAGACTTAATCATTCCTCAAAGCAATTTTATGTAAAGGAAAAAGAAAGCAGATAATAAAATATAAAAAAAGAAAAACTAAAGTGAGTTTGATTCAAGATTGTTTTTAATTGGGGGACCCTGTTACCAGGGAATCCCTTGAATCACAAATAGATGACTCTGTTAGCCACTAAGTATCAACTCCTTTTTCTAAGTCCTTTTTTGCCCCCAATATGACAATCTTAAAGATTTGTATTATTTTTAATCATAATAAATGACTCTTCGGTGGAAGCTTTTCCCTGCGAGCTCAGGATGGTTCTATGCCGTGTCCTCTCGGGGAGCTCCTCTTGGTCCTGGTCCTTCCTCATCGCTCCTGGAGGTGAGCGGCACTGGGAGGCCATCTCTCAGCGGGTGGGGGACCCACCGCATGCACTGGTTCAGCTGCATACAACAGGTGTGCTCTTCGTGATGAGAATGTGCTAGTGCTTATGGGGGTCCATAAAACACCATCTTCTCAATTTATAAGCTCTCTACTGTAATCTAGACTCCACAAATGAGCAATTCTCTTGCATAATGAATGGAGGAGGATGTTTTATGCACTTTTATGTTGTTCCAAGTCTGTGGTTTCACTAAATTTCCACCTCAAAGATATGTAATTAGAGCCTTAACAATCTGCTGTCTTGGTCCTCTCCACCCTCCTCTGGAATCCAAGGCAATCTCACAGGCTGGTTTCTGACAGGAACAAACACAAAGCGTGTGTGTGTGTGTGTGTGTGTGTGTGTGTGTGTGTGTGTGTGTGTGTGTGTGTGTGCGTGCACACGCGCGCACATGCATGTATCTGTCTTGTAGGTTTGTGTGGGTAGAAGGCATGACTCAGTCTTCTAGAAAGTGAGATGGATGGGCGGATGGGGCCTGGGTGTCAAACATCTCCCATTTGCTGACCTCTGGCTTTCCCTCCCACTATGGGGCCACTCACAGTTTCCTCCTGCTAGGTCCCAGACCCCAGGAGGTTTATATCCTACTATCCTCCCCATAAGCCTGGTCATTCCTCCCCACCAGGCTTTCCCTCATGCTGTTCCCACTGCTAAGTAGGCCCTTCCTTCTTCTCTGGCCCAAACACTTTTTCCTTCAAGGCTCAGTTCAAACTCTTTTTGTTCCATGAAAACTGCTCTTTCCCTTCCAGTCCTTCAGGATCTTTCTTTTCTCATTCATCTTGTAGTGTAAGTTAGTACCACAAAGCTCTGCACTTACGTTTTGAGTGTTTTTATGTTGACTGGAGGTTACGCTCCCTTGGGTTAAGGACTGTGCCCTATATTTCCTTGTCCATGTGCCCAATATATAGTGATTCTCTGACTGCTTTTGGTTCGGGAGGAGGGACTGAAGCCATATTTTAGGAGGCTTCAGAGACTCCAAGCTTCTGCAGCCATTTATGTATCTTTATTCACTGGAATTACACAGTATCTCAATATTCTTGAGGGATAGAATTTGGGATGAAGTGGATGTAATCCAGGTTCTGGGCAAGGTGGATATGAAACAGTCACATCAAGATGGTCCCACTCATAGCCCTCAGTTCTCACAACAGCCCTCTGACTTAGGTGCTAAGCATGTTCTTCTGTGAAAGTCCCTGTCTTCTCTTGGCCTTAGCTCGGCAGGAAACAGAAGACTCTGGATGGTGCCAAGAACTGTATGATATGGTGAAAAATGTTGTGTTTTTGAATCAGATACATTTGGCTTTACTCCTTGGCTTTAAGTTTCTTAATTACGGAACACTTGACAATTTTTCTGAGTTTCGATTTCTTCCCATTTAAAGTGAGGTAAATAATGTCTCCGGTGTGAGGTGGCTGGGAAGACAGACCTTCCATAACGGCTGGCCATAATCATCATCAGAAAAGTGATGGCAATAGATGGAGGGTGGAGAAGGCAGGCATGATTTGTCCTCTGAGCATTCCAATCAGACTTACATAAGATGAAGAGTCATCTTTTCCCATAACTGTTTCTGAAGCCTACTCAGGATCTTCTTATAAACCATCATCCCCTGCAAATTCCAGCTGAAGTTTGCTAGCCAGACTACATAAGCATTCAAGATATGAGACCCAGTGTAACCCAGGTGTCCGAGCCAATGTCCAAAATGCAGCTGTTGTGCCTATATCCTAACTGAGGCTCTCCTTCTGCTTTATGGTAGAATCTAAGGGGTCTCAGCTCCCTTTTCTGAGTCCTATTTTCTGTCCCCCCAAAGACAGAGGCATCCAAATAATGCTAATTGGAAACTAGTCCTCAAAGCAACATTTCATGGGGTGAATGAAAAGGGTTAAAACATTCTCAGCAACAACTTGGGTAATGTTATGGACGAGAGAGGACCTTCAGGCTCTCTAACTGAAGCTTTCACTTACAGAGAGGGAAACTGAGGCCCAGAGAGAGGAAACTGATCATGTTCAAGGACACAGCCAGTGAGGGGTAAAATTAGGCCCCCAGCAGCCATTTCCTGGTTTCTGGTTCATTTTCCTGACACCACACCTTGGAGGCTTTCATGCATTGAAGAAAAACCAATGGGCTGGGCCCTTCCTCTTCATCCCTGACGTTCCTAAGAAGCAAATAAATTTCTTTTAAGTCCCAATTACTCTTTTCTCTTGCTGAGAGAAAAGAGAGAGGGGGAAAGTCAGCTCCACCAAACAAATTCTATACTAATGGACTCAGAAGGCAAAATCTAGAAGTGGAATATATTAAGGCTTTGAATTCATCCATTCATTCATTTAACTAATTCTTTTTTAAACCACTATTTAAAAAATTGTTCTATTGAAGTATAGTTGATTTACAATGTTGTGTTAGTTTCAGGTGTACAGCACAATGATTCAGTTATACATATATATATACATAGATCTATTCTTTTTCAGAGTCCTTTCCCTTATAGGCTATTGCAAAATATTAAGTATAGTTCCCTGTGCTATACAGTAGGTCCTTGTTGGTTATCTAGTTTATATACAGTAGTTTGTATCTGCTAATCCCAAATTCCTAATTTATCCCTCCCCCATTTCCCTTTTGGTAACCATATGTTTGTTTTCTATGTCTGTGGGTCTATTTCTGTTTTGTAAATAAGTCCATTTGTATCTTTCTTTTTTAACATCTTTATTGGAGTATAATTGCTCTACAATGGTGTGTTAGTTTCTGCTTTATAACAAAGTGAATCAGTTATACATATACATACTTTCCCATATCTCTTCCATCTTGCCTCTCCCTCCCTCCCACCCTCCCTATCCCACCCCTCCAGGCGGTCACAAAGCACAGAGCTGATCTCCCTGTGCTATCCGGCTGCTTCCCACTAGCTATCTACCTTACGTTTGGTAGTGTATATATGTCCATGCCTCTCTCTCGCTTTGTCACAGCTTACCCTTCACCCTCCCCATATCCTCAAGTCCATTCTTTTTTAAGATTCCATATATAAACGATATCATATTATATCTGTCTTTCTCTATCTGGCTCACTTAAGTAATTCTGATGCCAATATCTACATAGCATTCAGTTATTCTCACAGACACATGAAACCACATACACCTATATTAATATCTTTGCTTTATACTCCCCCCAAACTTGGTGCTTAAAACACCGTTTTATTTCCTTTGAAGTCTGTGGGTCAACACTTCGACGTGGGCTCAGCTCAGGAAGAGGATCCTGATGGGAAATGGAAGACTACGAGACGGTGCCAGGCTGGATGCTTTCTCCAGGGGTCACTAAGTATTGTTTTTTTTTTTTTTAACATCTTTATTGGAGTATAATTGCTTTACAATGGTGTGTTAGTTTCTGCTTTATAACAAAGTGAATCAGTTATACATATACATATGTTCCCATATCTCTTCCCTCTTACATCTCCCTCCCTCCCACCCTCCCTATCCCGCCCCTCTAGGTGGTCACAAAACACCGAGCTGATATCCCTGTGCTCTGCGGCTGCTTCCCACTAGCTATATACCTTACGTTTGGTAGTGTATATATGTCCATGCCTCTCTCTCACTTTATCACGGCTCACCCTTCCCTCTCCCCATGTCCTCAAGTCCATTCTCTATGTCTGCATCTTTATTCCTCTCCTGCCCCTAGGTTCTTCAGAACTATTTTTTTTTGTTTTTAGATTCCATATATATGTGTTAGCATATGGTATTTGTTTTTCTCTTTCTGACTTACTTCACTCTGTATGACAGACTCTAGGTCTGTCCACCTTACTACAAATAACTCAATTTCATTTCTTTCATGGCTGAGTAATATTCCATTGTATATATGTGCCACATCTTTTTTTATCCATTCATCTGTCAACAGACACTTAGGTTGCTTCCATGTCCCGGCTATTGTAAATAGATTTGCAGTGAACATTGTGGTACCTGACACTTTTTTTAAAATAAATAAATTAATTTAAAAAATATATATGTATATACACAAATATACATTCACAACAAAATATTAGTCATAAAAAAGAATAAAATCTTGCCATTTGTGATAACATGGGTAGACCCAGAGGGTATTAAGCTAAGTGAAATAAGTCATACAGAGAAAGACAAACACCGTATGATTTCACTTATATGTGGAATCTAAAAAGCAAAAACAAATAACAAACATAACAAAACAGAAATAAAATCATAGACACAGACAACAAACAGGTGATTGTCCAGGGGGTAGGGATGGGGAGTTGGGAAGATGAGAGAAATAAGTGAGGGAAATTAAGAGATACAAACTACCAGTTATAAAATAAATAAGTCACAAGTATGAAATGTACAGTGTGGGGAATATAGTCAATAATTATTTAGTATCTTTGCATGGTGACAGATGATAACTAGACTTTTCATGATGATCATTTGAAATATATGGAAATAGTGAAACACTATGTTGTGTGCCGGAAGCTAACATAGTGCTGTAGGCCAATTATACTTCAAAACAAATTCATAGAAAAAGAAATTAGGTTTGTGGTTACCAGAGGCGGGAGGGCGGGGCAGGGAGGAATTGCATGAAGTTAGTCATAAGGTAGAAACTTCCAGTTATAAGACAAATAAATAGTAGGGATGTGATGTACAACATGGTAAATATAATCAACACTGCTGTATGTTATATATGAAAGTTGTTAAGAGAGTACATCCTGAGTTGTCATCACAAGGAAAAAAATTTTTTTTTCTATTTCTTTAATTTTATGTCTATAAGAAATGATGGATGTTCACTAAACTAATTTTGGTAATCATTTCATGATGTATTTAAGTCAAATCATTATTCTATACACCCCTTAAACTTACACAGGGCTGTATATCAATTATATATTAATAAAACAAGAAGAAAAAATAAGTAAAGATGATCAAAAGGATATGAGTGACCATCATGCTAGGAATTTACTCTAGGAAATAACTGTGAACTTGCCAAAATGTGTACTACAAAGTTGGTCAATTAAATATTATTTATAATGGCCAAAAAAAGCGAGATTTCAGTAACTGTGCCATAATCATAAAATAAAATTTGTATTCATTAGAAATAATGTTAGAGAATATGGAACATATTCGTTGTACACTAAGAAGTAGAATAAAGTAGATTATAAAATTTTACATACAATATGGTTCCATGTGAAAAAAGCTCAAAGGATTTACCTCAAAATCATAAAGTGGGAGATAAAATTACAGATGGGTTTTGTTTCTTTTTTTCTTATTTACATATTGAAACTTTCTATAATTAATACACGTTGCATTTATAAGACATGATATTTAAAATACAATTCAGAATTGCATAACAGGTATCAAAAAATATGTATTCATGAGGAAAACTACTGGGAAATTCACACCAAAAGTAAAAATAGTAGCATTAGAATGAAGGAGTATAGGTTTGTTTCTTTCCACATTCCTTCAATGTTACTTACATTGAAAATTAATAATATAGTTTTAAGAGGCTAAAATATTTTAAATCTGGGGATTATAAAAATTTAATGCTTAATCTCTTTTTCTTTTAACAACTTTATTGGAGTATAATTGCTTTAAAATGGTGTGTTAGTTACTGCTTTATAACAAAGTGAAGCAGCTATACATATACATATATCCCCATATCTCCTCCCTCTTACATCTCCCTCCCACCCTCCCTATCCCACCCCTCTAGGTGGTCACAAAGCACTGAACTGATCTCTCTGTGATATGTGGCTACTTCCCACTAGCTATTTATTTTACATTTGGTAGTGTATATATGTCCATGCCACTCTCTCACTTCGTCCCAGCTTACCCTTCCCCCTCCCCATGTCCTCAAGTCCATTCCCTATGTCTGCATCTTTATTCCTGTCCTGCCCCTAGGATCTTCAAAACTATATATATGTATATTTATATATGTGTTAGCATATATATGTGTTAGCATATGGTATTTGTTTTTCTCTTTCTGGTTTACTTCACTCTGTATGACAGACTCTAGGTCCATCCACCTCACTACAAGTAACTCAATTTCGTTTCTTTTTATTGCTGAGTAATATTCCATTGTATTTATTGTGCCACATCCTCTTTATCCATTCATCTGTAGATGGACACTTAGGTTGCTTCCATATCCTGGCTATTGTAAATAGAGCTTCAATGTACACTGTGGTACATGACTTTTTGAATTATGGTTTTCTCAGGACATATGCCCAGTCGTGGGATTGCAGGGTCATATGGTAGTTCTATTTTTAGTTGTTTAAAGAACCTCCATATTGTTCTCCATAGTGGCTGTATCAATTTACATTCCCACAAACAGTGCAAGAGGGTTCCCTTTTCTCCACACCCTCTCCAGCATTTATTGTTTCTAGATTTTTTGATGATGGCCATTCTGACTGGTATGAGGTGATACCTCATTGTAGTTTTCATTTGCATTTCCCTAATGATTAGTGATGTTGAGCATCCTTTCATGTGTTTGTTGGCCATCTGTATATCTTCTTTGGAGAAATGTCTATTTAGATCTTCTGCCCATTTTTGGATTGGGTTGTTTGTTTTTTTGTTATTGAGCTGCATGAGCTGCTTGTAAATTTTGGTGATTAATCCTTCGTCAGTTGCTTTATTTGCAAATATTTTCTCCCATTTTGAGGGTTGTCTGTTCGTCTTGTTTATGCTTTCCTTTGCTGTGCAAAAGCTTTTAAGTTTAATTAGCTCCCACTTTCTTATTTTTGTTTTTATTTCCATTACTCTAGGAGGTAGGTCAAAAAGGATCTTACTGTGATTTATGTCATAGAGTGTTCGGTCTATGTTTTCCTCTAAGAGAGTTTTATAGTGTCAGGCCTTACACTTAGGTCTTTAATCGATTTTGAGTTTATTTTTTTGTATGGAGGTAGGGAGTGTTCTAATTTCATTCTTTAACATGTAGCTATCCAGCTTTCCCAGCACCACTTATTGAAGAGGCTGTCTTTTCTCCATTGTATATTCTTGCCTTCTTTATTAAAAATAAAGTCACCATATGTGCGTGGGTTTATCTCTGGGCTTTCTATCCTGTTCCATTGATCTATATTTCTGTTTTTGTGCTAGTACCATACTGTCTTGATTACTGTAGCTTTGTATTATAGTCTGAAGTCAGGAGCCTGATTCCTACAGCTCCATTTTTCTTTCTCAAGATTGCTTTGGGTATTCGGGGTCTTTTGTGTTTCCATACAAATAGTAAACTTTTTTGTTCTAGTTCTGTGAAAATTACCATTGGTAGTTTGATAGGGATTACCCTGAATCTGTAGATTGCTTTGGGTAGCAGAGTCATTTTCACAATGTTCATTCTTTCAATCCAAGAACATGGTATATCTCTCCATCTGTTTGTATCATCTTAAATTTCTTTCATCAGTGTCATATAGTGCATAGAGGTTTTTTGTCTCCTTAGGTAGGTTTATTTCTAGATATTTTATTCTTTTTGCTGCAATGGTAAATGGGAGTGTTTCCTTAGTTTCTCTTTCAGAGTTTTCATCATTAGTGTATAGGAATGCAAGAGATTTCTGTGCATTAATTTTGTATCCTGCTACTTTACCAAATTCATTGATTAGCTCTAGTAGTTTTCTGGTAGCATCTTTAGGAATCTCTATGTATAGTATCATGTCATCTGCAAACAGTGACAGCTTTACTTCTTGTTTTCTGATTTGGATTCCTTTTATTTCTTTTTCTTCTCTGATTGCCATGGCTAGGACTTCCAAAACTATGTTGAATAATAGTCTTGAGAGTGGACAACCTTGTCTTGTTCCTGATCTTAGAGGAAATGGTTTCAGTATTTCACCATTGAGAATGATGTTGGCTGTGGGTTTGCCATATATGGCCTTTATTATGTTGAGGTAAGTTCCCTCCATGCCTACTTTCTGGAGGGTTTTTATCATAACTGGGTGTTGAATTTTGTCAGAAGCTTTTTCTGAATCTATTGAGATGATCATATGGTTTTTCTCCTTCAATTTGTGAAAATAGCTTATCACATTGATTGATTTGTGTATATTGAAAAATCCTTGCATTCCTGGGATAAACCCCACTTTATCATGGTGTATGATCCTTTTAATGTGCTGTTGGACTCTGTTTGCTAGTATTTGGTTTAGCATTTTTGCATCTATGTTCATCACTGATATAGGCATGTAGTTTTCTTTCTTTGTGAAATCTTTGTCTGGTTTTGATATCAGGGCGATGGTGGCCTCGCAGAAGGAGTTTGGGAGTGTTCCTTCCTCTGCTATGTTTTGGAAGAATTTGAGAAGGATAGGTGTTAGCTCTTCTCTAAATGTTTGATAGAATTCGCCTGTGAAGCCATCTGGTCCTGGGCTTTTGTTTGTTGGAAGATTTTAAAATCACAGTCTCAGTTTCAGAGCTTTGATTGGCCTGCTTATATTTTCTATTTTTTTTCTGGTTCATTCTCGGATGGTTATGCTTTTCTGAGAATTTGTCCATTTCTTCCAGGTTGTACATTTTATTGGCATAGAGTTGCTTGTAGTAATCTCTCATGATCCTTTGTATTTCTGCAGTGTCAGTTGTTATTTGTCCTTTTTCATTTCTAATTCTCTTGATTTGAGTCTTCTCCCATTTTTCTTGATGAGTCTGGCTAACGGTTTACCAACTTTGTTTATCTTCTCAAAGAACCAGCTTTTAGTTTTATTGATCTCTGTTATTGTTTCCTTCATTTCTTTTTCATTTATTTCTGATCTGATTTTTATGATTTCTTTCCTCCTGCTATCTTTTAGATTTTTTTGTTCTTCTTTCTCTAATGGCTTTAGGTTTAGGGTTTGGTTGTTTATTTGAGATTTATCTTGTTTTCTGAGGTAGGATTGTATTGCTATAGACTTCCCTCTTAGAACTGCTTTTGCTGCATCCTATAAGTTTTGAGTCATTTTGTTTTCATTGTCATTTGTTCCTAGGTATTTTTTGATTTCCTCTTTGATTTATTCAGTGACTGCTTGGTTGTTTAGTAGTGTATTGTTTAGCCTCCATATATTTGTATTTTTTCCAGATTATTTCCTGTAATTGATATCTAGTCTCATAGTGTTGTGGTCAGATAAGATATTTGATACCATTTCAATTTTCTTAAATTTACCAAGGCTTGATTTGTGACCCAAGATATGATCTATCCTGGAAAATGTTCCATCAGCACTTGAGAAGAAAGTGTATTCTGTTTTTTTGGATGGAATGTGCTAGAAATATCAATTAAGTCCATCTTGTGTAATGTGTCATTCAAAGCTTCTGTTTCATTTTTTATTTTCCTTTTGGATGATCTGTCCATTGGTGAAAGTGGGGTGTTTAAGTCCCCTAATATGATTATGTTACTGTCAATTTCCACTTTTATGGCTGTTAGCATTTGCTTTATGTTTTGAGGTGCTCCTATGTTGGGTGCATAAATATTTACAATTGTTATATCTTCTTCTTGGATTGATTCCTTGATCATTATGTAGTGTCCTTCTTTGTCTCTTGTAATAGTCTTTATTTTCAAGTCTATATTGTCTGATATGAGAATTGCTATTCCAGCTTTCTTTTGATTCCATTTGCATGGAATATCTTTTTCTATCCCCTCACTTTCAGTCTGTATGTGTCCCTAGGTCTGAAGTGGGTCTCTTGTAGGCAGCATATATACAGGTCTTGTTTTTGTATGCATTTAGCCAGTCTATGTCTTTTGGTTGGAGCATTTAATCCATTTACATTTAAGGTAGTTATTGATATGTATGTTCCTATTTCAATTTTCTTAATTGTTTTGGGTTTGTTATTGTAGGTATTTTCCTTGTCTTGTGTTTCCTGCCTAGAGAAGTTCCTTTAACATTTGTTGTAAAGCTGGTTTTGTGGTGCTGAATTCTCATAACTTTTGCTTGTCTGGACAGGTTTTAATTTCTCCATCAAATCTGAATGAGATCTCTGCTGGGTAGAGTAATCTTCGTTGTAGGTTTTCCCCTTTCATCACTTTAAATATGTCCTGCCACTCTCTACTGGTTTGCAGAGTTTTTGCTGAAAGTTCAGCTGTTAAGCTTATGGGGATTACTTTGTATGTTTTTTGTTGTTTTTCCCTTGTTGCTTTTAATATTTTTTTCTTTGTATTTAATTTTTGATAGTTTGATTATTATATGTCTTGGTGTTTTTCTCCTTGGAGTTTTCATGTATGGGACCCTCTGTTGTTCCTGGACTTGATTGACTATTTTCTTTCCCATATTTGGGAAGTTTTCAACTATAATCTCTTCAAATATTTTCTCAGTCCCTTTCTTTTCCTCTTCTTCTTCTGTGACCCCTATTTCAAATGTTGGTGCAATTAATGTTGTCCCAGAGGTCTGTGAGACTGTCCTCAATTCTTTTCATTCTTTTTTCTTTATTCTGCTCTGTGGTAGTTATTTCCACTATTTTATTTTCCAGGTCACTTATCTCTTCTTCTGCCTCAGGTTTTCTGCTATGGATTCCTTCTAGAGAATTTTTAATTTCGTTTATTGTGTTGCTCATGATTGTTTGTTTGCTCTTTAGTTCTTCTAGGTCTTTGTTAAACTTTTCTTGTATTTTCTCCATTGTATTTCCAAGATTTTGGACCACCTTTACTATCATTACTCTGAATTCTTTTTCAGGTAGAGAGCCTATTTCTTCTTCATTTGTTTGGTCTCATGGGTTTTTTCCTTGCTCCTTCCTCTACTTTGTGTTTCTCTGTCTTTTCATTTTGCTTAACTTACTGTGTTTGGGGTCTCCTTTTCACAGGCTGCAGGTTCATAGTTCCCATTGTTTTTGGTGTCTGCCCCCAGTGGCTAAGGTTTGTTCAGTGTGTTGTGTAGGCTTCCTTGTGGAGGGGACTGGTGCCTGTGTTCTGGTGGATGAGCCTGGATCTTGTCTTTCTGGTGGGCAGGACTGCATCTTGTGGTGTGTTTGGGGGTGTCTGTGAACTTATTATTTTAGGCCGCCTCTTTGCTAATGGTTGGAATTGTGTTCCTGTCTTGCTAGTTGTTTGGCATAGGCTGTCCAGCACTGTTGCTTGCTGGTTGTTGAGTGGAGCTGGCTCTTAGCATTGAGATGGAGATCTCTGGGAGACCTTTTGTCATTTGATTTTACATGGAGACGGGAGGTCTCTGGTGGACCAGTGTCCTGAACTCAGCTCTCCCACCTCAGAGGCACTGGCCTGACACCCGGCCGGAACACCAAGACCCTGTCAGCCACATGGCTGACTGATGGAACCTCGGCTCACCCATGTGTGGGGGTGGTGAGCCCAACCCTTCCATCCTCCCAGGCTGCGTCTCCCCAACCATGCCCTCCATGGAAACTTCTGCCTCTTTGGGCCTCTCTTTGCTAGTGTCGACCGAGTATTTTTGCAGTCACATGGTGGCTCTTTGGATCTCGGGGTGTCTAGGATGGCCTCACTCACATGTCTGGTTGTTGGTGTGGCCGTCATCCAGGCTTCTCTCTCCACATGATCTCTGATCATCAAGAAGGCTAGCTCAGCCTTTGCCACATGGCAGGAGCAGAATTGTAATCTCAGCAAGTGAGAATGGAAGCTGTAAATGCTCTTGAGACCTTGCTAGGAAGGCATACAATGTCACATCTGTCGTATTCTAGTTGTCATGTCTAGCTGTCAAAGCAAGTCACAGGGCCAGCCAAGGTTCAAGGAAAGGAGACATAGATGCCATTTTTTGATGGGTGGAAAAAAGTCTTGTTTAAAGAAGAACGCACACAGGGTGGAGAGATTGTTCTTGTGGCCATTCTGTGTCTCTATCTCTGTCTCTATCTCTATATCTATCTCCAGCTCAATATCTACCTATATCTGGATATTGATATGGATATAAAAATGGATATAGACATAAGTATATAGATAGGTCAGTATTCTTCAATACATAGATATTCACATATAAATGTAAAAATTAGCACACACACATATTCTTGTCCCTGTGGAGCTTACATTCTAGTTGCAGAGACTCAGCCTGATATTTGAAAAGTGACATTAAAGAGGGATAAAATGAGTGGGGAAGCAAAGTACTAAGTTGGAGGAAGAAAGAGATCCCTGAAGGCCCATGTGAAGGTGAGAAGGAGCTGCAGGACCTTGAGTGTTTGTTTTCCTGCACCCCTGAAATGTGCTAGGCCTATCCAGGTACTGATGAGCAGACTGGTCCAGAGGAGATGAAGGATGTGGGTGAGGAGGAAGAGAAATCAGGGTGAGGAGTTAGATTGGGTCAAGCCAAGGGGGTCCTCAAATGCTGGTTGAGTAATTCAGATCTGGATGAGTGGGAGCCATTGAAGGATATTGAACAGAGGTTATTTTAAAAAAAAATTTAGTGAAGTACAGTTGATTTACAATGTTGTGTTAATTTTTGTTCTACAGCAAAGTGAGTCAGTTACTCTTCTACTCAGTTATTCTTTTTCATTTTCTTTTCCATTGTGGTTTATCACAGGATATTGAATATAGTTCCCTGTGCTATACAGTAGGACCTTGTTTTTTATCCACCCTATATATACTAGTTAACATCTGCTAATCCCAAACTCCCAATCCATACCTCCTGCCCTCCCCTTCTTCCCCCTTGGCAATCACAAGTCTGTTCTCTATGTCTGTGAGGTATTTTGTTTTGATTTTTAATTTTTACATTTTTTGGCAATGAGCTTTTGGATCATCCTTTTCCTCTTTTTCCTATCCATAATCTTCCCCTCCCCCAACCAAGCCCCATGACTCAGGGAAAGTTTCTTCCCCATTCCTTCCAGAGGGTTAACAGGTATTCCTGGTTTAGCCAGATGAAAACTGCTGTTAATTGGGGCCACCTCCAGTTTGCCCCAAAGCTGAGCTCTTTCTGGTCCTGATATTTGAGGGTCATTCATCCATTCCTTTATTTAGTTCACATTTATTGGGCCAGGCATTGTTTTATACCCTATATTTATATTTCCTTATTTAAGCCTCAAAACAATCATTACCTTGAACATAAAAAAAAAAAAATCAAGGTCTAGAGAGTTGAGGAGCATATTCAAGGTCACACAGGATTCTAGATTCAGACTCAGCCCTGGCTTCAGTCCCCACTCCCTACTCCAAGTCCAGGCTCTGTCACCTTGCTTGTCACCCACAGGGAGGGACTGGCTCTGCCAAGTGGGCTGTCCAGGGTGGCTTCACGAAAGGGGAACTCCTTGAGCAGGTCCTACTCTACAATGTTCACAGACATTGAGGGGCTAATGTGTTCAGCCTTTCCGACCTCTTCCCAGATGCTGGGAAAAAGTCCAGGGGTGGCATCAGTCAAGCCCCTTAACAAGGGCAGGTGGCAGCAAGCCTGCTTTGATGGGTGGAATTTGAGCCCTTGTGAAGGCTGCCTATCTCCAGGACCAACGGCCCATCCAGACATCCCTGAGGAGGCGGTAGCAGCCTTTCCAGTGCCTGGAGGAACCTGTGAGAGTTTGACCAGGTGGGGTGGTGGGGAGAGCCCTGGAAGGAGGCACCTCTGGGACAGGCAGGACTGAGGAGATTCTGTCACCTCTGAGGATTTGCGTTAGCTGGCCTGCTCTATTCTGGGTTAATTTAAACTTGCTTTTGCATTTTTTGCCTGTAGACTTTATAGGGTTTTACATCTCTTCTTTTACATGGTCTTCACAATGTCCCCAGGATGAGGCTGGCATGGGTGCTGCTGTCCTCGTTTCTCTCCCATGAAGAAACTAAGGGACAACGTCAAAAGATGGTGAGGGAGGAGGGACAGGGACATATTTATTGAGCGCATGTTATGTGCCCAGTAACTCATGGAATCTCCTCATGACTCCATCTTTAGGGATTAGGAAACTGAGGCTCAGAGAAAGAGGTGGGGCCTCAAAGGAATTCAAGCTTATTAGTTACAAAACCAGGGCAAAATTCAGCACTTCAGACACCCCAGGTCTGACTCTTGCCTCCCTGCAGGCCCTGTCCTGGATCTAAGGTCTCAGGAGCGACGACTCAGGGTGGTCTCCAGTCTTAGCCCCATCGGGCTTGGACAGAAGGAGAAGGACGTTCTCAGAGCTGCCTGGTCTGGATGTGGCCAATGGCCTTCCACTCCCGCTTCCTCCCCTCCACCCTCCTGAGCAGCCAGCTCCACTCCCACAGTCCCCTCTTTGGCAGTGGGTGGGGTCTGCCCATCCACTGGTAGATAGCTGTGGAAAACTTTAGCTCACAGGATGCTCAAGCCTGGGGCTTTCCTCTAGACACAGCTGGGACATTCCCCCCAGTCCTCTGGGCTGGGACCTCTGGGATATTTCTTCTAAAGGCCACGTTGTCTCATTGATTTGTCCCAGGGGCTGGGATCTCCAAGACCCAGAATTCAGACCCCCAGACACTTTGATTTTCCATGGCTTGGTCTTGCTCTTTGCATAAAAGAAAGAAGATTCCTACCTACTCCCCAAAGTTGTCAAATGATCAGGAGTGAGAACGAAGACAGTCATAGACTTACCATCTCATCACATAAACTACTGAGCACCTGGGGGACACCCAGCACTGAGATGGGCTCTGTGTGTAGGAAACTTGCAGGGAAGGCTCCTTGCCTTCAAGTAGTTTACAGCACACAAAGAGAGCAAATGACTGAAAATAATGAGAATATAGTTATGAAGAAGGCCCACCACTGTCTCACTGAATGTTACTTTATTTCTTTCCCCTTTTTGATTTGTGATCTCCAGGACCCATTCATTTGTTCATTCTTTCATTCATTGATCTGTTCTTTTGTCCATCTACCCACCCATCCATCCATCCATCTATCTACCTGTCCATCCATCCATCCATCTATCGATCCATTCATCCATCCATCCATCCGCACATTCATCCATCCACCCACCCACCCATCCATCCATCCATTTGCCCATCCATCCATCCATCCATCCATCATTCATCTCTCCATCCATTTGGTCACCCAGTCATTTGAGGAGCACAACAAGGTACTAGTCTAAATATTGGAGATACAAAGAGGACGTAACAGACCCTGCTCTAGGGAAGGGGACTGATCATGTAGTAGAAGGCAGCGAATATAGTGAAAGAAAAAGCCTTGGCTTAAAGTAAGACCAAGGCTGTAATTCACATTACACTCACTAGTAATAATCTCTGTGTCTATCTGTTCCACTCACCTTAAGGTTACTTTATATTCTCAGTATCCCTATTGCTTAGCATAGTTCCTGACCCCAAATAAGAGCTCAATAAATGTTGAATGAAAGAACAAGAGAAATAAAGCAAAGAGTGTTGTAATCCCTTTCGAAGTCTACTTCCTCATGGGAGAAAATGGGTGTTAATGATAGCCTGGTAGAGGTTAAATAAATACAGTACTTTATTTGCCTAATGGGACGCAGTACCTGTATCAATAAATGTTTCCTTTTTGCTTCCTTCTTTAACTTGGGCATGCCTCTTTCCTGCTCTCAACCCTTTTTCACAATTTAACAATGAAGGGGTCAGGCTACTGTCTGAGGGCCTGACCTAGTTTGATTCGAAATACTAGATAATAGTCTAGCTCTTGGCATTTTTCCTGGGAAAGTTCTGCACGCTTTTCATAGATCTTATGCGGTCCTCGCTGTATATTACCAATTAAATATGAATCATCTGTGGGATGCGTCAGGCTCCTCATGGATAGTACCTTAGTTGCTTAGAAAAGTACAGTAGGGAGGGTCCCTAACAGTGACCCCAGTTTTCTTTTTCTTCTTCCTTTCCCCAAACACAGGTCACTGTTTGTTTATTTATTTATTTATTTATTATTTTTGGCTGAGTTGGGTCTTCATTATTGCATGCGGGCTTTCTCTAGTTACAGCGAGCGGGGGCTACTCTTCCTTGCAGTGCACCGGCTTCTCATTGTGGTGGCCTCGCTTTTGCAGAGTATGGGCTCTAGGCTCGCGGGCTTCAGTAGTTGTGGCACATGGGCTCAGTAGTTGTGGCTCTTGGGCTCTAGAATGCAGGCTCAGTAGCTGTGCTGCACGGGCTTAGATGCTCCACAGCATGTGGGATCTTCCCGGACCAGGGCTGGAACCTGTGTCTCCTGCATTGGCAGGCAGATTCTTACACGGCGCCACCAGGGAAGCCCCAGGCCCCTCTGGATTTCCGTATGGCTTTTTCACTATTGTCTCTGTTACAGGTCTGAGAAACAAAGCTGCCCAGATGAGATTTTGATATTAACGACTGTGCAGGGAGGGACTACTCTATTTGGTGGTCCAAAATGGCATTTGGGGACCCCCTGATGTCAGTCAGACACCAGAGGTTTGGATGCTAAAACGCTGGAATTTGGTTTGCATTGCCCCCTAGTGGCAAGACTAGTATTTGGTCTGCATTGGCCCCTGGTGACAGCCGGGGAGGTGGCGGGGGAGGGGGCAGTGTTACTGGGTCAAGCCCCAGAGCCACCGGTGAAACGGTAAGGAGCAAAGATACAGTTCCAATGAACTTCCTGAACACTTCTTAGGCTGTCTAAGACACCGTGGAGGTCATCCAAGAAGAATAAGGAATCCATTCTGCCCCCAGGGATTATGTTTTCTGGCCTTCTGAACTTCTCCTGGAGAATACCTGTTTTCTGGACTTCTCGTCATTCATTTACCCGTTCATTCCTTATTTTCAACATTTATTGAGCACCTTGTATGTTCCAGGCACCATAATGGGTGCTGGAGTTACAGAAGTAAACAAAACAAACAACAAGCCTTCACCTCATGGATTTTTACACTCTCAGATCCCTGCCTTAATGCCTGACCCTCAAAACACTTACACAGTCTACATACTCCTGTAAAACTTTGCTTACATCTGATGGCCAGTGAATCCTTTGCTGAGGCATTGACTGGTTGGAATTTAAAATGTTCTTCTAATGAGGTATTTAGAGGGAACTGCAAAAGAGAAAAACCTCAAAGACGGAAAAGAATGTATGATTAATGATGGAATTTCAGGTACTGGAGGTGGGACATTTGGAGGCACAATTGGGAAATTCCTTGCATTCTCCAAAGCCTACCAGCCAAGTCACTTCCTGTTCTGCCTGTGTATAGGACTGGCTCTTCCAGCTGTGTCTCCCTATCAAGGTTGGTTGGGGTCACATGAGAGCAGTGGGGGCTATGAATGTATCCCTGGACTCCAAAGAAGAGGTCTATGGAGTTTCTCTTTCCCATATAAAGAAGAGGGCTTCCCTGGTGGCGCAGTGGTTGAGAATCTGCCTGCTAATGCAGGGGACACGGGTTCAAGCCCTGGTCTGGAAGGATCCCACATGCCGCGGAGCAACTAGGCCCGTGAGCCACAAGTACTGAGCCTGCGCGTCTGGAGCCTGTGCTCCCCAACAAGAGAGACCTCGATAGTAAGAGGTCCGTGCACCACGATGAAGAGTAACCCCCACTTGCCACTCTAGAGGAAGCCCTCGCACAGAAACGAAGACCCAACACAGCAAAAATAAATAAATTAATAATTAAAAAAGAATAAGGCCATATAAAGAAGAAAGAAATCCCAATTGTGTTTGTTCTTAGCTCTGTCCTCAAGGATTTTATCATCTTCTGAAAGAAGAGAGAAGTTATAGGTATATAAACTTACAAGAGAGGCACAGATAGGGACTAGGGGAGTTCCAAGAAGGGAGAGGCAATTGTATTTATTTATTTATTTATTTAGGCCACACTGAGAGGCATGTGGGGTCTTAGTTCCCTGACCAAGGATCAAACCCGTGCCCCCTGCACTGGAAGCACAGAGTCGTAACCATTGGATCACCAGGGAAGTTCCCAGAGGAGAGGTGATTTATAGCTGAGGCATCAGGGGAGATTTCATGAAGAGAGGTATTTGATTTGTTATATTATTATTGAGAAAGGCAAGCCTTGCTGCAGCAGGAAACCTGGTGCTAGAAGAGGATGTTTGGACAGCCATTGGGGAAGTGAATCTCAGTCAATTCTCCAGGACTAGAGGGTTGAGGGAAGGATTCTCATTTGGCTTCTGGAGATGTTCTTGGGAATTACTAATCTAATAAACCATCATCTAGTCTCTCCCCACCCGCCCCTTCACCTCCTGGGTGCTAGCAGGTCAGATCACTGAGCGAAAGGTCAATACCCTGGATGACCTGTCCTGCCCTCTGCTCCAGACCTAAGCAGATGCATTAAAGCTTTGAGTCTCTATAAAATTTGCAGATGGTGGCACAGGTCAGCTCAGTAGCAAGTTTCTTTCAAACAAGAATTCTCTTTTTTTCTCCTTCCCTGGGTATTTACCACTCTCCTCTATTTCAGATTGGCAGCAAAGTGGGGCTTAGGTTTTGTTTGCAAAATGCTATTGCTTTATCTATGCCTTCTATATTTTGAAGCTGTGCTGGTGCTGGGGTGCATTCGTTTTGTTGTGCATCTTATTCAGCCTTTAGGAATTTGGAAAAGTGGGACACTTTAAAGACTTGTGGTTGGATTAATTCACTTTTGGAGTGTGGAGGGAGCCACACTCAACCTATGGTACCCTTAACCTGGGGTATTCAAGGTACCCCAAACTCCCATGCTGGAGAAAGAGCTCTGCTTATGATTAGGATTGTGTCAGGGAGCACAACGGCAGACATATCACAGGGAATAACTGCGGGGTGGGGCAGAATGTCACTCTTTGTGTGGGACTTGGAATAATGTTTCATTTCCTCTGTCACCACACTAAGGTCCCTAGCGCTCAGGTTTGCTGCTCTTCTCTCTCCTGCCTCCAGAGGGCGATCTAGCGCCAGCTCTTTTGGCAAAAGCGGCAGAGGGGGAGTGTTATGGCACGGCCTGGCCACACTATCCTTTCTTACTTTCCCTCCACAGACATGCCCATGTGTTTGGTCCAGAAAGACCCACATAGGTCTTTGTGAGCCTAAACCACATGTTCCATTCAAACTTCTGGCGAGTCTGAATTGGGTAACACAGGGCTTGCACCACCAATAATCACGTCACTTGTGTGCGAGCTCCTTTGTAAATGTCATGGGGAGGACAAATGATCCGCTGGGTATAATTAGACGTTCCTAGGTCCTTGGTCACCAGATGTCACCATCTATTTAATTCTTTTATTTTTATTTATTTTTAATTAAAAAAATTTTTTATATTGGAGCATAGTTGATTTACAATGTTGTGTTAGTTTCAGGTGTACAGCAAAGTGATTCAGTTATATGTGTATCAATACAGATTCTTTTCCCATTTAGGTTATTACAGAGTACTGTAATACAGAGTATTGTTCCCTGTGCTCTACAGTAGGTCCTTGTAGATTATCAATTTTAACGTCTATTTATTTCTAATGCACTGCTGGTTGTGTGTCTACCTTGCTCAGGATCCCAGGACCCCTTAGCAAAGACCTTTTGTTATCTGTCCCCAACTGACCTGGCCACTTTCATCTTCTCTGTCATTGCTGCCATTCATGGGCATTCTTGAGGTGCAGGGCAGTATAGGCAAGGGACCTGGGGTGAGAGAGAACAAGCTGGGGCCCTGGCTCTTTAATAGACTGCATCCATGATGGTAGTCACTGTGCTTTAAAAAGCAAATGAGGAGAGTGGAAGCTGCCATCTGCGTCTAAGCACAGGGAACACTGGCTGCTCTGTGACTGAGCCAGGCGGCCCGGGCGCAGCCTGACCGTGAATCGTTGCCCACCAACCAGGCTCCACTGGGCTCCTGAGCAGATGGCTATCATTTGGAACCATTCCAGCCTCTTTAGAGGAACCTGACGTTCTACTAGCTGTTGGGCCTGCTTCCCCCACTTCCTGGTTGGAGAAGCCACCAACTTCCTGGCTGTAAGACAGCAAGTTTCCACCAGAGGCTGCTGCTGCCCTTGTCTCTCACATTCTGTCCTTTCCTTTCCATTTGGGAGACCCGACTCCACAATCCACTGCCCTTTTCTGTTACCTCCTGCTTCCAAGTGTCCAGGTGTAGTTCGATGACCTGCTGGGGGATTGGGCAAGATTCTTGAATGCTTGGATTTTGATGTATATTTGGTGGGAAAGGGCCGTGTTCCAGCAGCGCCGTGAATGTGAAAGGGAAAAGGACTCACTTCTTCCTTTATTCTCCACTGAGCATCTCCCCACACTCCCTGAAAGGGCTGTGAGGCCGTGATTGGGTCCTGGCTGGTCTTTAAGTCTCTGTTTATCAAGGAGGCTCTTCCCCACAGACAAGATGCACTCGTGGCTGCCGCAAATGCCCTGGGAAGGACCAGGAATTCTACTTAGATTTACAATCTGAAGGAGATGCAGAATACACACATTGGCCCAGGAAACCTAGCCAACTGCAGCTGAAAACTCCTGTGTCCTCTCCAGGCTTCAGTAAAGCCTGCTTTATTGGCTCGGGGCTGAATTGCTTTCTCCTACTGACCACCGCCCCCCACCCCCGGCCCCCGGCCCACCACCTTCTCCTGCCCTGTCCCCTCTGGCGAGCTCTGAGAGCCTCTGGCACAGCCGTATTTCTTTCTAGTTTGTCCAGGCTTGGGCATTGTTCCCCACAACCCTGCCCACAGAGAGGGTAATTTAATGAATCCAGTGCTTAGACTACTGTCATTCTACCCAATCTGCTGTCTCCCGTGTTGTGTCACCCCCCTCCGGCCCCAGACCATCCAAATTCAAGACATACATCACCCGCTGCCAGTGTGCCACTTCCCTAGACAAGAACCCGTGATGGACCTCTAGTGCTTTTCAAATCCAAACTACTGCCTGGCATTCAGGATGCTTCACATTCCTCTCCTGTTTTCATATTCAGCCAACTGTGTCTCTGTTCTCTGCTTTGCCAACACAGTTGTCTCTACACTTCACCTGAAACGCCCACTAGGGAAAAATATCCCAGAGCCAAAAAAATAAAAAGTAAAAAAAACTTTAAAGACATACCAGGCGCATTTGTATGTCCTGGCCTAGACTCGCCTCTCATATCATAAACTTGACTCCATATTTGGAGTCAAGTTTCAAATCCCACCTCTTAGACAATCCGAATCCACAGTGACATCTTTTTTTTTTTTTTTTTTTAGTCCAGAGCATTTTTGTCTGCAGCAGACGTGTTGGCATGTAATTATGTGCAAGATGCTGATGTTGAGTTGTTTTATACTCATTTACCCAATTGTTCAGTAATGTTCCAGGCTTTGGGCTGATTCATTCATCTACGAATCGTCCCTGATTTTTTTTCTCTCACCTCCACGACCAATCAATCAAGTGGGCTGAAGGATGCTTCCAAAATGTGTGCTGTGCTTGGCCATGTGTCCATACCTCCACTTCCCCCTTGCCCGCTCTGCACTGCTCCTGTCTGCACTGCTGAAATAACCTTCCAACTGGTCTCCCACGTCTGTTCTTGCCCCAGTGCTGTCCATTCTCCACAAAAGAGATCGTATTCTTAAAAATTTTTATTTTATATTGGAGTAGAGTTGATTTACAATGTGTTAGTTTCAGGTGTACAGCAAAGTGATTCAGTTTTACATGTACACGTATCTATTCTTTTTCAGATTCTTTTCCCATATAGGTCATTACAGAGTACTGAGTAGAGTTCCTTGTGCTATACAGCAGACCCTTGTTGATTATCTATTTTTTCTTTTTAACATCTTTATTGTAGTATAATTGCTTTACAATGGTGTGTTATTTTCTGCTTTATAACAAAGTGAATCAGTTATACATATACATATATCCCCATATTTCTTCCCTCTTGCATCTCCCTCCCTCCCACCCTCCTTATCCCACCCCTCTAGGTGGTCACAAAGCACCGAGCTGATCTCCCTGTGCTATGGGGCTGCTTCCCACTAGCTATCTATTTTACATTTGATAGTGTATATATGTCCATGCCACTCTCTCACTTCATCCCAGCTTACCCTTCCCCCTCCCCGTGTCCTCAAGTCCACTCTCTAGTAGGTCTGCGTCTTTATTCCCATCCTGCTCCTATATATAGTAGTGTGTATATATGAATCCCAACCTCCTAGAGTGTGTTTTAAAGGAGAAGATCAGATTGAATTGGTTAATCACCTTGGTTAAAATCCCTCCATGTTTAAAAACCTCCAGGGGTGTTCTACCGCACTTAGAATCAAATAGAAATAGAAAATTAAATAGAACATCCCACCCTGGCCTATAAGGTTGTGTGCCACTTGGCCCCTGCCCACTTCTCCAGCCACATCTCCTGCTTCTGTCCCCATCAGTCACTGGCCTCAGCCTCCCTGGTCACCTTTCCATTCCTAGGGCGGCATGCCAATACATTCCTGCCCCTGAGCCTTACTCTTGCTGTTTCTGCCTGGGGTGCTCTTTCCAGATGTTCAGGCCACTAACTCTGTGTCATCCTTTGGGGTTTAGCTCAAGTATCACCGACTTAGAGAAGCCTCCCATCACTGTATTATTAAATGTTGCCTCCTGGCCTCCCGGTTAGTCTCTTTCCCGAGATTTTGTTTTATTTTCTTTACAGCGCTTGTCTTATTCATTGGTGTATTTATCGCTACCCACCCTTACCCCCTCTAGAATGTGAATTCCAGGAAATCTGGGGACTTGTTAGTCTTGTTTTCTGTGGCATTGCCAGCACACGGAACTGCTCTCAGCACCTGGGAGACACTCAGTATTTGTGTAAGTCAAGGAATGAATGAGTGATTAAATGACTGTGTGAATACATGGATCCAAGGTGAATAAACATGATCTCTGCCTTCAGATAGTTCACAGAATGCTTGTAAAGGAGAGAGACTAATAAACATTTCCAATCCAAGGAAACAAAAGCTACGAGATGTATAAAACCACTATTTGAACACAGATTAGGGAATAACTAAATCTACCTCAAATGAATGAATCTTACCTCTTTGCTTATATTATGGTTCCATAAGGACAAACTATCTTACACTTCTATTATACTCCGCACTGCAGTGGTTTCTAAATGTCACTCTCTGGACCAGCTGCAACAGAATCACCCGGGGAGCTTAAAAAACATCACAGATGTCTAATTCTGACTCTGCAGGTCTGAGTGAAACCCTATGGTCTTTGTATAAAAGGTCCCTGGGGGTTTCCGAAGCACACAGGCTTGGGGACCACAGTGCCACATTGCCCAACATAGGGCTGAGTGCATGGTAAGGGCCCAGTGTTTCTGCCTTAACCAAAATAAATCCATTTCTGCCTGTCTCATTCTTTTTCTGATGAGCCCCAGCTGAGCCTGGGGTAAATCACCAGCATGTCTGAGGTTCCTGGGACCAGGGGCGTGATGTGAGAAGATACAGGCGATCGTTCCTTTTTCCTTGCCTGATGGCTCAGTGTTGTTCATCTCTCTTCACAGCGATGGTTATTAACAACCTTATGGGTTTTTTATTTTTTTAATGAACAGCACACAGGTGTTCTCCTATCAGTTCCTCCCCTTGTGAGTATTGCATGGCGGCAGAGATCCGCAGCCTGGAGATACGCCCCCCAGGGTTGGAAGCCTCCTCTTTCTGTAGGCAGTGGGCCTGGGGTTGAAGGGCAGGAGGGAGTCTGCCTGTTTGTGCTGATGTCAGAGAAAGGTTTGTAACTCACATACACAGTGCTATATATAAAATAGGTAATTAATCAGGACACTGTATAGCACAGGGCACTCTACTCAATGCTCTGTAATGGCCTATATGGGAAAAGAATCTTAAAGAAGAGTGGATATATGTATATGTACAACTGATTCACTTTGCTGCACACCTGAACCTAACAGCACAGTAAATCAACTATACTCATAAAAATTTAAAAAGAAAGAAAAATAAAGAAAATTCTTACCTTAAAAGAAGTTTGTAACTCAGACCACAAAGAAGGATCCATGGGCTTCCACTGTCTCTGGTGTTAATTCACTGGGGGCCTGTGCTCAGCAGGTTGGTGGCCTGGAGGCCAAGGTAGGAGGTGACTTTCCTCCAGCATTGGGAAACCTTTGTCTTCGTGTCTTGACCTGTCATTGGGAGGACCCTAGCAGAGAATGGCTGGGTAGCCAGGGCTTAGCAGCAGATTTCTTGAATGCTGGTGATTCCAGAATTTTTATGTAAGAGGAGCTTAGAGGTGGCAATATTTTGAAGTGGGAGCTAGAGGTCTTCTCTGGAAATTGTTTTATAGCAGGCGCATTGTTTGTACTTGGATTGTGTGTTGGCTAGGGGTAGTGTAGGGGTCAGACAAAGATTATAGAGGAAAAACACCGGAGATCCCCCCATCACCCTATGCCACATACCTATGCCTCTCATCAATGTCACCTCTACTCTCATGGCTTAATCTTGGAAACAAAGTTTCTCCAAATCTCATCTCCTCCCCCCACTTTCTTCACTCCCTTACAGCAGCTAAGATCATCGCAAAACAGTACATTCTCAGCTAGGCTTGCTTTTAAGTATTCTGGCTACAAATGGACAGACTCGACGTGCATCATAGTTTCCATCAACTACTTGGAACAGGGCTGGGAATGAGGAGGGAAGGGAAAGGGCTCCAGAGCAGGCAGTATCACCCCAGTGACCATGCACTAAGGCTCACGTCTTTAGGAGAGGGAATGCCTGAGTCCTGCACACAGACAGACACTCTTTCCTCTTCTCCTATAGCAGGATTCATAGAGAGTTGATGTTTGATGTTCCAGCCCATGATACAGTAGAAACAGCAAATTTAGAAGAGAGTAGAAGTTGCTAGGAGCAGGTACAATGACAGTGGGAAAAAGAGACAGACAGACAGATAGACAGATGGACTGACTCTCATGGAAGACACACTGACTGCCAGGGCCCATGGTGCCAAGTGGAGGGTATGGGGGTCTAGGAACCAGAACACCCAAGTTCTCACTCTTGTTCTACCACTAGCTCTCTGGGTGGCCCTGGACAAGTCCACCAAGCCTTTCTAGGACTCGATTTTCTCATCTGTAAAATGGCAATAATAACAAACCCAAACACCCCTGGCGCCTATCCAATGAGGGAACAGGTGCTATTTTCTCATTTTTACTTACTGGTTCTTTTGTTTGCTTGCTTGATAACAAAAATAACAAACTTGTTTGTTGTATAAACAACTTGTGAAAAAGAAATAGAACAATTCAGAAGTACATAGAGTCAAAACAGAAAGTACTCTTTATCTCTTCATGCATCCCCTTCCCCCCAGATCTTATTCCTCACTGTTCCTAGAGTGGAATGTATCCCTTTAGACTAATAGCACTTTGTAAAACCTAAACAGAGTACAAGTATAAGGAATGAAACCAAGGGGACAGAGCCATTGTATCTTGACAGCTCCAAGGGCCTCTCTGTACAGAAATTCAGAAAAAGGGCTTCAAGAAACTGAGGGAAAAGGTTAAATGATGTGCAGCCCATTCTATGTACTAAGGCAGGTACACATATAGTGCTTTTTATAAAGACTTCCATAAACATTGTAAACATATATAGAAGTTCTGGTGCTGAACGATGACCTTCTGTCCTTCAGACAATTCACTTTGGTAGAAAAGATCCTTCTCCACCTACGCTATCCTTCTGCTTCACACTTAGCAGTAAGTTTACAATAGGTATCACTAGGCTGAGAAGTTAATCCCTTGCAGGCATGCAGAGTAGGTACCAAAGGCAACAGATGAAATAGTTCTCATCAGTTTCCTTTATCAGTTGGTACACATTTGTCTTGATTTTTGATTTGTGTTTGTTTCTCTTTTTTTAAAAAAAAAAAATTAATTAATTAATTTTGGCTGTGTTGGGTCTTCGTTGCTGTGCGTGGCTTTCTCTAGTTGCTGCAAGCAGGGGCTACTCTTAGTTGTGGTGTGCGGGCTTCTCATTGTGGTGGCTTCTCTTGTTGCAGAGCACGGGCTCTAGGCACGCAGGCTTCAGTAGTTGTGGCACACAAGTGCTCAGTAGTTGTGGCTCGCGAGCTCTAGAGCACAGGCTCAGTAGTTGTGGCGCACGGGCTTAGCTGCTCCGCGGCATGTGGGATCTTCCTGGACCAGGTATCGAACCTGAGTCCCCTGAGTTGGCAGGCGGATTCCCAACCACTGTGCCACCAGGGAAGTCCTTGTTTCTGTTTCTTTACGTTGGTAACCACCCCCTCCCCAAATTTTCATTAACTTGAGCATAGGCTAAATTAGCTAAACAGATTCACCCCTCCTCATTTTTGGCTCTGCCTTTTCTGGTTGGACTTTGTTTTTTCAGCCCACTGTATCTAGCTTTGGTCATTCTTTTTTTTTGGGCCACGCCCTGTGGCATGTGGGATCTTAGTTCCCCGACCGAACGGGAATCAAACATGCGCCCCCTGCACTGGAAGTGCGGATTCTTAACCACTAGACCGCCAGGGAAGTCCCTAGCTTTGGTCATTCTTGAAGCCAGGAATGTCCTCTTGTCTCCATGTGTGTGGCTCAGGGGGGAATACCTTCCTCGTTTTAGCAAAGTCAAGGTCGCATCATGGAAATTCTCCCAGACTCAGAATCAGGAGTCCAAGACCCAAGACCTGTGATATCGTCTTCATTTCACTCCTTTGGGTCTCAGATTTGTCCTCTGCAGAGCCATCTTTCCAGCTCAGAAGATTTAGGGTTCTGGGATTCTGTACTTAGATACGGTTTGCCTGCTAACCTTTGCCTACAGTGGGACTCGAAGTTTCCGTCTCACCCCTTGGTCCTCTTTGTCCTTCTGGAGACTCAGATGCAGCCCATAAGTGTGGGGTCCCAAGGAGAGGGGCCAGTTACTCCCCAGGGTTTATGTATCCAGCCCTGCCCGCAGTCTCAGGATGGAAAATTACAGAAGAGTCGGCGCCCGGGGGACCCAAGGGTGTAAAGCTTTGACCATTTCTCTTCAAGAAGACAGGTTTAAATTAGTCTCAATTTGGGGCTCAAGAAACCACAAAATTATAGAACTTGAGCTAACAAGGCTTTCAGAGACCTTTTAAATTTTTAGTTTTCTTTTTAATTATAAAAGTAATGAGCCGGTAAAAATAAATTTTGATAGTACTTAATGGTGTAAAATAAAAAGTAAAATGGCCCTTATTCCCATTCTCAGTGACTCTTTGCAAGAAATTCTCTGTGAAGAGTTTCTTATAGATGTGCTAGAAATGTGCTGTGCGTTATCACACATCAATATACATCCTTGTATCAGCTCACCTCCACTCGCACTTAGGCACACAGACACACGGGGCTGTTTCATCAATACAAAATTTGTACCTTGCTTTTTGTGTTTAATGAAATATGTTGGAGCTTTTTCATGCCAACACCCATGGACGTTCCTTGGTCTTTATAAGGGTACCTAGCATTTTCTGAGGGAGAGGACATTGGCTGCAGCAAGTAGCAGACAGCTGGGTTATTTCTACTTGTAGCCATTGTGAACCGTGCCTCTCAGAGAGCCTCTCATTTAATGTCTTCTAAAGTTTGACCCTTGGAACACAAGTTTAGAAAATCTCAGTGACAAAAACAAACAAAAACAGCCAGCCAGCCAACCACCAGTTTAGAGCTGAAACAAATATGGGAAGCATTTTATTTTATTTATTTATTTAGGTCATGCCATGTGGCTCGTGGGATCTTAGTCCCCCAACCAGGGATTGAACCCAGTCGTGGCAGTGAAAGTGCCGAGTTCTAACCACTGGACAGCCAGGGAATTCCCAGCATTGCATTTTAGATGTCTCCTTCCCACATCCTATGAAAAGCTCGAGGAATTCATTCAGGAAGGAAACCTGAAAAATACGGCTTCACTCTTTGTTTGCCAACTTGTTTTTGATCAATTTTACTCTGAAAACATTCTTCCCTAAATCATTTATTTATATCTGAATGTAAGTCGATGTTAATGTTATGTATGAATATGCAGTACTGCTCTAGGAAGACATCTGGGAAAGGCTGTCCTTCACTTCACAGGTGAGGGGCCCGAGGCTCAGAGAGAGAGGAGTCCCGGGTCCAAGGTTACTGAGCTGATGATTAGGAACAGAAGGAAGACCAGAACCCAAGGCCTGTACTTTTTCTACCGTGCTGCTTTCAGAAGCCCCTTCTCAGGCTGTGAAACTTTTGCAACAGCGTTCAAAGAGATTAGCAAGAAAGCTGAGCGTCATAAAATAAGCCTGGGCATCATCTGGGTTAAAAAAAAATGAGTTTGAAGTAAGCAACTACTTTAATAAGAAGAGTGTGGTAAATTCATTGGTTGGTAACTAGATTCGCACTCACTGTGCTTTGTGTCATTTTTATAAAGGTGCAGCGTCATGCCGGGAGTTGCCTGATGAGCTGAAGTCTCATCCCAACAGTATAGCCCTGAGAGAGATGAGATGGGCATGGCACTGGGAGCTGGGGAAGGCTGTGTTGGGGAGGGAACCATCTGACTTCCTCTTTCAAAGGCTTCCAAAAAGTTGAGATCAGGGAGGTATATGAGGCCTGGGATAGTTAATTTTACGTGTCAACTTGATTGGATCACAGGGTGCCTGGATATTTGACGAATCATTATTTCTGGGTGTGTGTGTATGAGTTTTGGGGTGATGTTAGCATTTGCATCAGTGCACTCAATAAAGTAGGCTGACCTCCCCAATGTGGGTGAGCATTGCCCCATCTGTTGAGGGCCTGAGTAGAGCAAAGTGCAGAGGAAGGAAGAATTCCACCCTTCCTGCCTGATTGCTTGAGCAGCAACATTAATCTTTTTTATTTTTTCACATATTCTTTTTTTAATTGAAGTATAGTTGATGTATAATATTATATAAGTTACAGGTGTGTAGTGTAGTGATTCACAATTTTTACAGGTTACACTCCATTTATAGTGATTATAAAATATTGGCTATATTAATCCCAACCTCCTAATTTATCCCTTCCCCCATACGCACACTACTGTATATAAAATAGATAACCAGTAAGGACCTGCTGTATAGCACAGGGGGCTATACTCAGTAATCTATAAGGGAAGATAATATGAAGAATAATATATATATGGATATATTTATGTATGGATACTTGAATTGCTGTGCTGTATACTTGAAACTAACATGATATTGTAAATCAACTATATTTCAATTAAAAAAATGATTAAGCATGGCCTTAAAAATAGATTAAGTAGGGACTTCCCTGGTGGTCCAGTGGCTAAGACTCTGTGCTCCCAAAGCAGGGGGCCTGGGTTTGATCCCTGGTCAGGGAACTAGATCCCACATGCCACAGCTAAGAGTTTGCATGCCGCAACTAAAGATTCCACGTGCTGCAGCTAAGACCTGGCGCAGCCAAGTAAATAAATAATAAATATTAAAAAGTATATATTAACTATATTCCCTGTGTTCTACAATATATCCTTGTAGCTTACTTTATATATAACAATTGGTACCTCTTAATCCCCTACCCCTATATTGCCCCTCCCCCTTCCCTCTCCCCACTGGTAACCACTAGTTTGTTCTCTATATCTGTGAGTCTGCTTCTTTTTTGTTATATTCACTAGTTTGTTATATCTTTTAGATTCCACAAACAAGTGATATCATATAGTATTTGCCTGTCTCTGTTTGACTTATTTCACGTAGCAGAATACATTCCAGGTCCAACCATGTTGCTGTAAATGGCAAAATTTCATTTTGTTTTATGGTTGAGTAATAGACCATTGCAACATTAATTTCTTTTTTTTAACTAATAAATTTTATTTTTGGTTGTGTTGGGTCTTTGGTGCTTCATGCAGGTTTTCTCTAGTTGAGGTGAGCGGGGCCTACTCTTCGTTGCGGTGCGTGGGCTTCTCATTACAGTGGCTTCTCTTGTTGTGGAGCATGGGCTCTAGGCGCGCAGGCTTCAGTAGTTACAGCACGTGGGCTCTAGAACTCAGGCTCAGTAGCTGTGGCGTGGGGGCTTAGTTGCTCCACGGCATGTGGGATGTTCCTGGACCAGGGATCGAACCTGTGTCCCCTGCATTGGCAGGCAGATTCCTAACCACTGAGCTACCAGGGAAGCCCCTGAAACATTGATCTTATACTGCCTTCGGCACTCCTGGTTCTCAGGCCTTCAGTCTCTGATTGAATTAAACCACTGGCTTTTCTGGGTCTTCAGCTTGCCGATGGCAATCTCAGATTCCATAATTATGTGAGCCAATTTTATAATACATGTCTCTCTCTATATATTCTGTTTCTCTGGAGAACCCTAATAGAGGGCCTGAGGTTAACAATATTGAAGCCGACAAGTCCTCAGTTTGTTCTGGTGGCATCTGGGAAGCTTAAGAAGCTTTTCAGGACAAACCGTTAACCCCACTCAAGGAGACGGCTTTCCGTGCAGACTTGATTGAGGGTACCTCACGAAGAGTTGAGGAAGGCATGAAGGAATGAAGAAGCTGCTCTGGGCCAGGAACTCTCCTAAGAGCATTCATGGACACTGTCTCATCTAAGCATCCCCATCTTCAAGGGAGTTCTTATTCTCATTTTATAGAAAAAGAAACTGAGGACACGAGAGAGAAAATGACGTCCTAAGTGTCACACTGAGCTGAACTGGTATCTCTAAGGGATGCTTCTGAGTTACCAGCAAAGCCACTTATGAACCTCTCTTGTAGTAAAACTTGACTTTGGATTGTCTCTGTGTCTTCCAGGCCTCCTGAGAGTCTGAATGAACCTGACCTTTCTGGACCCCCAGCTGCAGAGAGGCCACTGTCCATACACTGTTGGGTGAAGACTAAGCCTGACCTTTAGTTCAGTCCTGTCCCAGCCCTTCCTAGCTGTGTGATGTTGGACAGCTTATTCAACCATTCTGTGCTGGGGTTTCCTCAGCTGTATGACAGAAATAATAAAACCTACCTCCTCACATGGTTGGAATTTTTTTTTAGATTTAATTAGTTAATTAATTAATTTATTTATTGGCTGCTTTGGGTCTTCTGTGGCTGCGCACGGGCTTTCTCTAGTTGCCGTGAGTGGGGCTACTCTTCGTTGTGGTGCGCGGGCTTCTCATTGTGGTGGTTTCTCTTGTTGCAGATCACAGGCTCTAGGTGCGCAGGCTTTAGTAGTTGTGGCACACGGGTTTCAGTAGCTGTAGTACACGGGCTTAGTTGCTCTGCGGCATGTGGGATCTTCCCAGACCAGGGCTCGAACCTGTGTCCTCTGCATTGGCAGGCAGATTCTTAACCATTGTGCCACCAGGGAAGCCCCACATTGTTGGAATTTAATACAACAAGGTCGGTGAGCATGTTTTTAACCCAGTCCTGGAATGTGGTTTTGATCCATTCCCTTTACCATGCTGGGCCCCACTGGTTGTCCCCATTTCTGATCTCCTCTACAGTCTTGCTTAAATATTACCACTCTTCCAGTACATCAAAATCTGCTGTGGGTCCTGGATGTCTTTTGCTGTCCATGTTAGGTGGACCTGACCAGACAGTGAGTATTTGCCACATAAAGGGCCTCATGTGTAGTGGGTACTCATAAACATTTGCTGGATGATTTAATTGATCTCCTCTCTCACTAGTGCTTGCCCCCCCTTTTTTTCCCCTCAAACTGCCTGTCTATGTCCTGGCCCTGGAAGCCCCACTAGTATCCAGGGACAATGAGGTGACCCCCAAATTACCCACCTGCTTCTACTGTTGTGGCTAAGACAACAGCTCTTCCCCGGATCAGCTATGATGTTTTACCCTTGGGGTCTCAGGTTCTTTCTTCGTCCTGTTTTCCATGGGTTGGCACCTACTGAAGTCACCTGGCACTCCCTCCCAGGAATGATGGCACTCACTGCCCTAGTAATTTCTCCCATCATTTTCCTGTATTGATAGCTGTGCGATGCTGGGTTGCCATGACAACTGATTGATTAGCATCCAATTCCCAGACTGGGAAACATGCAGCCATAAAGAATTTCAAATGATGCCTGATTGTCTGCTGCCAATAGACTGATTGCTGCCATTTTCTGACAGGTAGCTCAGCCCTAACAGGAAACCCTGTGCTGTGCAATTATTGCGACGTGATTGATGCATCACTATAGCTACAATCGGCAGTGTTCCCAACTCAGGAGATTTTTTTTTTAAAAGAAAAAAAACCTCCCCCTTTCAGATGGAAATGCTTATAAATGAGGAAGAAGTATGGAGTGGGGGAGGGAAGTGGCTCTGGCAAAGGAGGTGAGTATAAACTAAGCAAGAGCCAGGTGGAGTTTCAGAGGTAACGAAGGGAGGGGGGAGGAGTGGTAGCCTATGGCTGGGAGAAGGAAAAAGGGGTGACTGCTGCTTCTGCTCGCCTGCCACCTGCAGCTCCTGGGCCTTGCAGCACGCTAAGGAGTGGTTCAGAAATCACTTTCAAACTAGAGGCCTGAAAAGTGGAGGGATGCAGGATGGAGGACAAAATATACACAGGCCACAGGTGGTGTGCTGCTCAGGCCAATTACTGAAGCTGCTCTCTTGGGTTTAAGTCATTTGTGGTGGCCAAAGAGCAAGCCCCTGGGCCTGAAAGTAGTCAGGGAAAGGGGCCATAGTGCCAGGTTGGAAACGAGTTTGAGAGTGAGCCAGTGTGAGGGATGGAGCCTGCAAGGAGGCTGGTGCTCCAAGGCTTTGGGGCAAATCTGACCCAGGGACAAAGTGCCTCTCTTGTTCCTCAATTGGATGTTGAATACTTCTCAGGCTGGTAGAGAGGGAGGAAAAGAATAAAAATATTTGTGATTGTTAGGACTAGATGTCAGTCTTTTGTCTTGTCAAAGCTGGCTGTTATCGGGAAAGTTGCAAACCCCAAGTATCTTCCAAGTCATGTCCACAGTTCAAAGATACCTAGTCATGGTGCTATTGATAATTCTTTCCATTGGGTTAAGCATGCCTTTCTTTCTGCAGTCTTCTTTTAAAAAGCAAATACTCCTAGAAATAGTATTATTTAGCCACTTAACATAAATGTGAATGTGTTTTTTAAACCATTTTATTGAGGCATGATTGACATACAAAAACTCTACATGTTTAATGTATACAACTTGATGAGTTTTCAGAGAAGTATACATCCATGAAACCATTATCACAATATGCCACAAACATATTGATCACCTCTAAAGTTTCCTTTTTCCCTCCTTATTTATCATTATTATCAATAGTGATAAAAACATATACCTGGAACAAGGTGAATATGCCTCCTCTTGCCACTTTTGTTTTACATAATACCAGAAGTCCTAGCCAAAGAAATTAGACAAGAAAAAGAAATAAAAAGCAACCAAATCAGAAAAGAAAGAAAGAAAATGATCTGTTTGCAGAACTTATATGCAAGAAGCCTAAACACGCCACAAAAAAAGCCTGTTAGAATGAATTAAAAAATTCAGTCAAGTTGCAGGATATAAAATCAACATAGAACAATCAGTTGTATTTCTATATACCAACAACAAACTATTCAAAAAGAAAATTAAGAAAACAATCCTATTTACAATAGCATCAAAAAGAATAAAATATCTAGGAATAAATTTAATCAAGAAGGTGAAAAACTTTTACACTGAAAATTATGAAACACTGGTAAATGTGTTTTATACTCACTTTACAATTACTTGAATTCTTTCTATCATAATATTTAGGGTTTTTTTTAAATTTTATTTTATTTTTTTATAGAGCAGTTTCTTATTAGTCATCCATTTTATACACATCAGTGTACCAATCCCAATCAATTGTATGTCAATCCCAATCTCCCAATTCATCACACCACCAACCTCACTCCCTGCCGCTTTCCCCCTTGGTGTCCATACGTTTGTTCCGAACATCTGTGTCTCAATTTCTGCCCTGCAAACCTGTTCATCTGTAACATTTTTCTAAGTTCCACATATATGTGTTAAAATACGATATTTGTTTTTCTCTTTCTGACTTACTGCACTCTGTATGACAGTCTCTAGATCCATCCATGTCTCAACAAATGACCCAATTTCGTTCCTTTTTATAGCTGAGTAATATTCCATTGTATATATGTACCACATCTTCTTTATCCATTCGTCTGTTGATGGGCATTTAGGTTGCTTCCATGACCTGGCTATTGTAAATACTGCTGCAATGAACATTGGGGTGCATGTCTTTTTGAATTATGGATTTCTCTGGGTATATGCCCAGTAGTGGGATTGCTGGATCATATGGTAATTTTATTATTAGTTTTTTAAGGAACCTCCATACTGTTCTCCATAGTGGTTATATCAACTTACATTTCCACCAACAGTGCAAGAGGGTTCCTTTTTCTCGACACCCTCTCCGGGATTTGTAGATTTTCTGATGATGCCCATTCTAACTGGTGTGAGGTGGTACCTCACTGCAGTTTTGACTTGCATTTCTCTAATAATTAGTGATGTTGAGCAACTTTTCATGTGCTTCTTGGCCATCTGTATGTCTTCTTTGGAGAAATGTCTATTTAGGTCTTCTGCCAATTTTTGGATTGGGTTGTTTGTTTTTTTAATACTAAGCTGCCTGAGCTATTTATATATTTTGGAGATCAATCCTTTGTCCATTGATTCATTTGCAAATATTTTCTCCCATTCTGAGGGTTGTCTTTTTGTCTTGTTTATGGTTTCCTTTGCTGTGCAAAAGCTTTGAAGTTTCATTAGGTCCCATTTGTTTATTTTTGTTTTTATTTCCATTACTCTAGGAGGTGGATCAAAAAAGATCTTGCAGTGATTTATGTCAAAGAGTGTTCTTCCTATGTTTTTGCTAAGTTTTATAGTGCCCAGCCTTACATTTAGGTCTCTAATCCATTTTGAGTTTATTTTTGTGTATGGTATTAGGGAGTGCTGTAATTTCATTCTTTTACATGTAGCTGTCCAGTTTTCCCAGCACCACTTATTGAAGAGACTGTCTTTTCTCTATTGTATAGCCTTGCCTTCTTTGTCATAGAATAGTTGACCATAGGTGCATGGATTTATCTCTGGGCTTTCTATATTGTTCCATTGATCTATGTTTTTGTTTTTGTGCCAGTACCATATTGTCTTGATTACTGTAGCTTTGTAGTATAGTCTGAAGTCAGGGAGTCTGATTCTTCCAGCTCCATTTTATTCCCTCAAGACTGCTTTGGATATTCAGGGTCTTTTTTGTCTCCATACAAATTTTAAGATTTTTTATTCTAGTTCTGTAAAAAATGCCATTAGTAATTTGATAGGGATTGCATTGAATCTGTAGATTGCTTTGGGTAGTATAGTCATTTTCACAATATTGATCCTTCTAATCCAAGAACATGGTATATCTCTCCATCTGTTTTTATCCTGTTTAATTTCTTTCATCAGTGGCTTATAGTTTTCTGAATACAGGTCTTTTGTCTCCTTAGGTAAGTTTACTCCTAGGTATTTTATACTTTTTGTTGCAATGATAATGGGAGTGTTTCCTTAATTTCTCTTTCAGATTTTTCATCATTAGTGTATAGGAATGCAAGAGATTTCTGTGCATTAATTTTTTATCCTGCAACTTACCAAATTCATTGTTTAGGTCTAGTAGTTTTCTGGTGGCATATTTAGGATTCTCTAAGTATAGTATCATGTCATCTGCAAACAGTGACAGTTTTACTTCTTCTTTTCCAGTTTGTATTCCTTTTATTTCTTTTTCTTCTCTGATTGATGTGGCTAGGACTTCCAAAACTATGTTGATTAATAGTGGTGAGAGTGGACATCCTTGTCTTGTTTCTGATCTTAGAGGAAATGCGCTCAGTTTTTCACCATTGAGAATGATGTTTGCTGTGGGTTTGTCATATATTGCCCTTATTATGTTGAGGTAGTTTCCCTCTATACCCACTTTCTGGAGAGTTTTTTTCATAAATGGGTGTTGAATTTTGTCAAAAGCTTTTTCTGCATCTACTGAGATGATCATATGGTTTTTCTTCTTCAATTTGTTAATATGGTGTATCACATTGATTGATTTGCATATATTGAAGAATCCTTTCATTCCTGGGATAAATCCCACTTGATCATGGTGTATGATCCTTTTAGTATGTTGTTGGATTCTGTTTGCTCGTATTTTGCTGAGGATTTTTGCATGTATATTCATCAGTGATCTTAGCCTGTAATTTTCTTTTTTTTGTAGTGTCTTTGGTTTTGGTATCAGGGTGATGGTGGCCTCATAGAATGAGTTTGGGAGTGTTCCTTCCTCTGCAATATTTTGGAAGAGTTTGAGAAGGATGGGTGTTACCTCTTTTCTAAATGTTTGATAGAATTCATCTGTGAAGCCATCAGGTCCTGGACTTTTGTTTGTTGGAAGATATTTAATCACAGTTTCAAGTTCATTACTTGTGATTGGTTTGTTCATATTTTCTATTTCTTCCTGGTTCAGTCTTGGAAGGTTATACCTTTCTAAGAATTCTTCCATTTCTTCCAGGTTGCCCATTTTATTGGCATAGAGTTGCTTGTAGTAGTCTCTTACGATGTTTTGTATCTCTGCGGTGTCTGTTGTAACTTCTATTTTTTCATTTCTAATTTTATTGATTTGAGTCCTCTCCCTCTTTTTCTTGATGAGTCTGGCTAACGGTTTATCAATTTTGTTTATCTTCTCAAAGAAGCAGCTTTTAGTTTTATTGATCTTTGTTATTGTTTTCTTTGTTTCTATTTTATTTATTTCTGCTCTGATCTTTATGATTTCTTTCCTTCTGCTAACTTTGGGTTTTCTTTGTTCTTCTTTCTCCCATTCCTTTAGGTGTAATGTTAGATTGTTTATTTGAGATATTTCTTGTTTCTTGAGGTATGCTTTTATAACTATAAACTTCCCTCTTAGAACTGCTTTTGCTGCATCCCATAAGTTTTGGATCCTCGTGTTTTCATTGTCATTTGTCTCTAGGTATTTTTTGATTTCATCAGTGATCTCTTGGTTATTTAGTAACGTATTGTTTAGCCTCCATGTGTTTGTGTTTTTTACTTTTTTTCCCCTGTAATTCATTTCTAATCTCATAGCGTTGTGATCAGAAAAGATGCTTGATATGATTTCAATTTTCTTAAATTTACTAAGGCTGGATTTGTGACCTAAGTTGTGATCTATCCTGGAGAATGTTCTGTGCGCACTTGAGAAAAACGTGTAATCTGCTCTTTTTGGATGGAATGTCCTATAAATATCAATTAAATCTATATGGTCTATTGTGTCATTTAAAGCTTCTGTTTCCTTATTTATTTTCATTTTGGATGATCTGTCCATTGATGTAAGTGAGTTGTTAAAGTCCCCCACTATTATTGTGTTACTGTAGATTTCCTCTTTTATAGCTGTTAGCAGTTGCCTTATGTACTGAGGTGCCCTAAGTTGGGTGCATATATATTTATAATTGTTATGTCTTCTTCTTGGATTGATCCCTTGATCATTATGTAGTGTCCTTCCTTTTCTTTTGTAATATTCTTTATTTTAAAGTCTATTTTACCTGATATGAGTATTGCTACTCCAGCTTTCTTTTGATTTCCATTTGCATGGAATATTTTTTTTCCATCCCCTCACTTTCAGTCTGTTTGTGTCCCTAGGTCTGAAGTGGGTCTCCTGTAGATAGCATATATATGGGTGTTGTTTTTGTATTCATTCAGCAAGCCTGTGTCTTTTGGTTGGAGCATTTAATCCATTCATGTTTAAGGTAATTATCGATATGTATGTTCCTGTGACCATTTTCTTAATTGTTTGGGGTTTGTTTTTGTAGGTCCTTTTCCTCTTTTGTGTTTCCCCCTTAGAGAAGTTCCTTTCACATTTGTTGTAGAGCTGGTTTGGTGGTGCTGAATTCTCTTAGCTTTTGCTTGTCTGTGAAGCTTTTGATTTCTCTATCGGATCTGAATGAGATCCTTGCCAGGTAGAGTAATCTTGGTTGTAGGTTCTTCCCTTTCATCACTTTAAGTATATCATGCCACTCCCTTCTGGCTTGGAGAGTTTCTGCTGAGAAATCAGCTGTTAACCTTATGGGAGTTCCCTTGTATGTAATTTGTCATTTTTCCCTTGCTGCTTTCAATAATTTTTCTTTGTCTTTAATTTTTGCCAATTTCATTACTATGTGTCTTGGTGTGTTTCTCCTTGGGTTTATCCTGTACGGGACTCTCTTCCCTTCCTGGACTTGGGTGGCTTTTTCCTTTCCCATGTTAGGAAAGTTTTCGACTATAATCTCTTCAAATATTTTCTTGGGTCCTTTCTCTCTCTCTTCTCTTTTTGGGAGCCCTATAATGCGAATGTTGTTGTGTTTAATGTTGTCCCAGAGGTCTCTTAGGCTGTCTTCATTTCTTTTAATTTTTTTTTCTTTATTCTGTTCCACAGAAGTGAATTCCACCATTCTGTCTTCCAGGTCACTTATCCATTCTTCTGCCTCAGTTATTCTACTATTGATTCCTTCTAATGTAGTTTTCATTTCAGTTATTGTATTGTTCATCTCTGTTTGTTTGTTCTTTAATTATTCTAGGTCTTTGTTAAACATTTCTTGCATCTTCTTGATCTTTGCCTCCATTCTTTTTCCGAGGTCCTGGATCATCTTCACTATCATTATTCTGAATTCTTTTTCTGGAATGTTCCCTATCTCCAATCTATTTAGTTGTTTTTCTGGGTTTTTATCTTGTTCCCTCATCTGGTACATAGCCCTCTGCCTTTTCATCTTGTATATCTTTCTGTGAATGTGGTTTTTGTTCCACAGGCTGCAGGATTGTAGTTCTTCTTGCTTCTGCTGTCTGCCCTCTGGTGGATGTGGCTATCTAAGAGGCTTGTGCAAGTTTTCTCGAGAACTACCTCTTTCTTTCTCTCTCTTGCTCTTGCTTTCAGTTTCACTCTTTAACTCGAATTAGTTCTTTTGTGTTGAGTTAAAATAAGCTGTTGTCTGATTGAGGATGTTATGGAGCATCAATGATATGGAAAAAGAAGGACTTAATATGGTTCCCAAGCAAGCGCCCAAATAATTGCTGAAATTATTTATACAGGATGATGGCATGGTCTTTCCATTTTGATTGTGGAAGGGTGTTCCTGCTAGTGTTGGAGGGTCTCCTGCAGAGTGGGTGGCAGTGGTTGTGGCTCACCGTGTGGACAAGGACACTGGCAGCAGATGTTCTGGGAAGTACTCCTTGGCGTGAGCCCTCCCAGAGTCTTATTTAGGTTTTTTTATGTTTGCATTAATTTATTTTTACTCTTTTTAAAAAATATTTATTTATTTATTTTTGGCTGAGTGGGGTCTTTGTTGCTACAGGCAGGCTTTCTCTAGTTGCAGCGAGTGGGGGCTACTCTTTGTTGTGGTGCGTGGGCTTCTCACTGCGGTGTCTTCTCTTGTTGCAGAGCACAGGCTCTAGGAGCACGAGCTCCAGTAGTTGCAGCTCATGAGCTCTAGAGCTCAGGCTCAGTAGTTGTGGCACATGGGCTTAGTTGCTCCACGGTGTGTGGGATCTTCCTGGACCAGGGCACGAACCTGTGTCCTCTGCATTAGCAGGCAGATTCTCAACCACTGCGCCACCAGGGAAGCCCTTTTTACTCTTTGAGAGAAGGGACAGGGTCATTAATTTTGTCATATAATGAAATCATAATAAATGGTTGTTGCATGAATGAATGAGTGGAAAGATGGTTACAATGATGGGGCAGCCTCAAAATACATGAGGAGTAGGAATTAAGTACAGTAAGATATGAAGGGGCTAGTGGTTGTCAAAATTATATTGGAAGTCACTAAAGACCAGCTCTAGTCACATAAAGGGAGTCCTGGATCCAACCTACTTCCAAAGGAAGCCTGGGTTAAGGTATCAAAAATATAGGCAGGCTAACATCTCTGGTGCCTGACATTATTAACTATTATTCTCACATTCTATATCAAAGGAGAGGTCCCTGTGGACACAGGCCTATTGCTGTGGCTACTGATAAGTGTCACTTGCCTACAGTATGGATCTGCCCATAAGAAAATGATTGACATCTACAGGTTAATCCCAGTAGTCCAGTTACCTTCAAAGGAAGAAAAGTGGATTCAACTGTTTATTTACTACTTCTGTCTTCTTATTAGACTGTGAGTATAACAAGGGCATGAACCATGTCTTCTCTCTGTTTGTTTATAGTCAGTTCCTAGCATTGAGAAAGCACTTAATTAATATATTATTGTTGAACAAATGCACAATTTAATAAATAAATTATGATTAAGCTCAATCTTTCTCAGCCATGGAATAAGAATTAAAGAGGAATAATTAAAATACATGTGGGACAGTATTTGGACAGATGGGAACTATCTATGGGTTCTAGGGAACCAGGTTCACAAAGTCCTAAGTTCAAGTTCAACTCTACAACTTATCAACTGTGAAACCTTGGGCAGTTATTGAACTTCAGTTTTCTGTATGTAAAATGAGGGATAATAACAGCACTTATTTCATAGGGTATTTAAAAGGATGAACTGACAGAATGCCTGCCGATGCTGTATTATTATTACAGTGTCTAATCCTGGCCTAGAAGTTGAATGTTTTTTACTTAAAATGTTTAAAAACAACATAAGTGATCACTTGAAGAGATAGCACACATAATGTTGCTATAATGATCTGTGACCCTACAGTTGTAGGTGGTGGGGGAAATCAGGAAGGCTCTTCTTTTGATTTACCTGAAATATGTCCAGCTAATGTCTTGCTTGTTGTTGAACAGCAGCTATAAAATGTTTGTGCTATGGCACAAATGTAAAAATAAGTCCATTTATATTTAGGAGATAAACTATATCCACATTTGTAGTACCATTTAGGACCATTGAAGACCATCAGGTTTGGTGTCCCCAACTTCAGATAACCTAGACAGATAAAAGCTGGTTTCCAGGGGAACAAATTTTGTTTTCTCTGCAAAGTACTTATAAAACTTATAAGTTTTATAAGTACTTTTATAAGTACTTTTCAATGAGTTTTTATAAGTACTTTCCAATGAGTGCATTACTTGATTTACCAAGCTCAGTACAAGCACAGGGAACTTAACCGTTTGCAACATGTTAAATTCATCAAGTGCCAACACCCTTGAGTTTGCTGTGACTCATTCTTTGTTTATTTGGCTCATTTGCAGTTCAGACTAGAATATCAATTTCCAGAAGCAACTTGTCTTATCTAACATTCTGTAGTCTTTCTGAGGAACGTATAGTTTGGTGAACATCCTGGAGGAAGAAGTAGCTGAGGAAGGAGTTACAAGATGGTGATATAAACCACATTACTCCACATGTATCTGAGGGCAATGTGTACATTTTAGGAACTTTGATTTGTCCCTTCAATTCCAGCATATCTGTTCAATGCCTTGCCTTTTTATCCACTCAAACCCTATGTTTTCCCCACGTCTCTCTCTTAACTCAAACTCTGCTGTTTTCTAGTACTGAATAACTGTTATTTTCATCATTTCTAATCCCCAGCAAGAGTCCTCAACTTACATTTTCTGGGCTCTTGGAGGGTTGGGAAGATGTCTGAATGACTTAGGCTGGGCTGTGCAGAGGAGAGAAGAAGAGGACCATGAAAACTTAAGCTCACAACTGGGAAACCAAATACCTTCAGAAAAGAACATCACTGTGTGTCTTTTCTTTTCTTAGCCTCTGATTTGGAGATCAGTACTTGTGTTCTTCTCTTTGGCTATTTTCATTTGGAGAGCTCCTGTGGTTTCCAGGAGCCATGAAGCTCCTGTCTCGTTCTGCTCATTATCCAGGTGGTAAGAGGCTCGTGGGTCTCTCTGGTAAGCTTTGGGGTCTGCACATGATGAGAGTCTCCCAGCTGCCAGTTCTCTGCCACGTGCTCTGCTTGGAGGAGACAGATAAGGGCAGGGAGTTGAGCAAGCCCCTGCCAGCTAGGAGGCTGGCCTGGCAACCTGATGCTGGGCTGAGCAAGCTATAGTCTTTTAGGCTAGATTTTCTTTGGAGCAGGCTGGTACAGGGAATGGCCAGATTTTGCCAAAGGGCAAAGGGATCCCAGATGGAATAGAAAGCTTGAGAGGTTAATAGATTTGGGGCAGGCTTCATGGCGGGGCCCAGGGGATCCCATCAACATGTTTCCCAAGGCTTTTTGGGAGAAGCCCCAGGGAAGGGATCCGTAAACTTCCTCAACTCAGGGGCACTTATACCAGTGCGTTATTTATTTTCCATGACTATCTTACAGTACGAGGCTACTTTAAGGCAGGAATCGAGTCTTTATCCCTCACCGTGTCCCCAGAATTTAGCCAGGGCCTGGAGGTGAATCAGGACTCACTTAACTTTTGCTGATTTGAATGGAATTGATGGAAATTCATGGGGTATGTTTAGGGCCAGAGAGAGACACCTGGGTACCCCAGACAAGTTAATGACTTGGCACCACTTGAAACAGTATTAAATGTTTTCTCAACAATTATTCAGAGAAGAGGTTGAAGGCTGAGTGAGCAAAGGGCTGCTAGGGAAGACCCCCACATTTTCGGACCACTTCAAATAGCAAAAGACTTGCAGTTAAACAGACCTACCATCCTTGGAGGCATTTGAGCTATCACTGCCATTTCAGCCTGCCCTTTGCGAAGAGTCTCAACCTGGAGGTTTCCTTTGTAGGAGTTCTGGTAAATATTTTCTTCACCAGATTTCCAATGATGTTTATCACCCTTTGGAGCAGTGCTCTAGCCAGCTGCCTGGATATCCCTAGCCTAACCCAGTGTTGCAAATGTAGAGATGGGGTTAAAATCAACTACTGTTGATTTTGTCTTCTTGTATGAAAAAAAAAAATATTATTATAACAACATTAAGTGCCCTTTTAAAAGAATAACAAATTACTTTCTATCACAAGGCTGTAACAAAAAAGGTTATATTTTTTGTGTATTCTGGAAACTTTGGCCATAATCATACATATTTTACATCAATGTAATCATAGTGAACACAACATGTTGCTTTCTTCTTTATTCACTTCACATTACATCAGATGATTATCTGTATTGTTCCATTCTTTTTCTATTTTAATAACTGCATAATGTTCCATCCAGTGGATAAACCAACTATTCAGATTGTTTACATGTTTTTTTGTTATCATAAGCAACATGCAATGATAACTTTGTGCATCTAGCTTCTTTTTCTTTTAAAAATTATGTTCTTTAGGGATCATTTCTAGGAGGTTGGTCAAAGGCAATGGCCTGCTGGAGCTGACCACACCAGCTTGTAAGAGCCCACTTTGTAAATCAGTTCCCAAGTCTGCATTCAGGGACTTGAAGTCAGCTGTGGTAGGTAGAAGTACATACATCACAAAAATGGACAAATGCTGAAAATCAGGGCTTTTTTTTTTTGTTTTGTTTCTATTTTTATTTTTGGAGAGCTGGCTTGTCAGCACAACACTGGTCAAAAGGTACAAACGTGTTTATAGCTCTGTATGTATTGATTGCCATATTATTTTCTTAAAGAACTTGAACCAACGTATGTATAACCAGTTTGATTGAGACATCTTAACTTGTCGAGGTATAATCATGAAATACTTATATTTCTTCAATAGTTACTAAGTTGTATTTTGTGAAAACCCCATTTCCAACTGGGCGGTGGGCTCCCTTAATATATCTGAATCCAATTCCATAATTTTTGGCTATTTAAAACAGTGTCACTTTGGTTGCTAAGGTTTAGTTCTGTCTATTTAAACACTTTGTTTGCATTCAAAGCTCACCCCATTCTCCTTGTATAGGTGATGTGAGACTCCAGGATTTGGAATGAAGGGGGATAGTTATTTGCTGCCCTCACTAGCAGTGGTAATCTCCATTTTACCTTTACTTAATCTTTGGATTTGAATTGGGGAAAGGGAGAAGGATTTACATGATTACCCCAGTGTGTTGGCTGTTTTCCTCTTTGTTGGTCAGATCTGTGGTTCCCCGTCCCCCATGAGTGGTCACATGGTCTCTGCCCCTTCTGTTGTCTATTGCTGCCTCCTATATGTCACTGATTGACTACCTTTCTGTATGGTTGATGTCCCACTGTTAACTCTTTTCCTCCTGAAATAACTAAAAACTGGACAAAATATATGAAACATTATATGAAACAACACATTGGATATCAGGTAACAAATGAGAGTCATTCCTGAGAGATGGGCAAAAACAGGGCAAGCTCTATGATTTCCCTAGCTTGAGAGAGTTTCCAGGTTGTAGCTCAGAGAAGGAGAATCCAGGTAGATCCTGAGTTGAGGGGATAAATCTGGGGGTCTGGGGAGACCAAGGAGATCAGAGTAGGCAGGACAGAATGCAGAGAGGAGAGAGATCTGAATGAGGACTTGGAGATAAGCAGAGGGATCCTGCAAGGCTTTACTGAGTACTGATCAATGCATATGTGTGAGGAAACTACTCAAGGCTGGGAAAGAACCACCCAAAAGGGTTAGAGGAATATACACCAAGAGCAAAGAGCTTTGGACTTGCTCTTGTTCACAACAGCAGAGTGAAAATCTTCATAACTTCACAGGACTTTGGATAGAGTACTCAGAAAGGTTTGATTTTGTAGTAGATCAAAATTAGACTTAGACCTAGTGCTCTGGTCTCACTTAACAAAGATTGAAAGCAAGACATGAAAAGGATCAAATTGTTTCCAATTAACTTAATTGCACCTCAGTACAAGCTCAAGAATTTTAATAAGAATATAAAAATATTCAGCAACATGATAAATAACACAATGTCTTGTGTTCAATAAAAAAAATTATGAGACATGCAAAGAAACAGGAAAATACATCTGATAATGAAAAGGAAGTTTGGCTTAACATTTGAAAATCAACCAATATAATTCACCATATTGACTAACTTTAGAGAGGAAAACCATATGATTATCTTGATGAAGACAGAAAAAGCATTACAAAATCCAGCATCTATTACAGATAATAACTCTCAGCAAACTAGGAATAGCAAGGAATTTCCTCAACCTGATAAAAGACATCTATGAAAAACCTACATCAGATATTACACTAAATGATGAAAGGCTGAATATTTTCCTCCTAAGATCAATAAAAAGGCAAAGAAGTTCACTTTCATCACTTCTATTCAACACTGCACTGGGGAATTTAGCCAAGGTAATAAGGCAAGAAAAAGAAATGAAAAACACCCAGACCAGAAGGAAGAAGTAAATCTGTTTTGTTTCATAGACAACACAACTATCTATGAAGAAAATCCTATGGAATCTACCAGAACACTAGGAAGTAATAGTGGGTTTAGAAAATTTATAGTGTATGAAACTGGCTGACAAAATTCAATTTATTTCTATATATTAGTAACACTCAGAAATTGAAATAAAATGTTTAATAATACTACTCAAAATAGCTTAAAAATATGATATACGTAGGGATAAATCTGAGAAAATTGACTTGTACACTGAAAACTATAAAACTTTGCTGAGAGATATTTAAGGAGACTGAATAAATTGAAAGATAACTCCACGCCATTGGATAGGAAGACCAGGTATTGTTAAGATATTAATTTTTCCCAAATTGATATATAAATTCATCACAATCTCAATTAAATTCCAGAAAGCTTTTTTTTGTGTGTGTGGAAATGGACAAGCTGATCCTTAAATTCATAGAAAAATGCAAAGAACTGTAATGGTTAAAGCAATTATGAGAAAGGAAAACAAAGTTGGAGGACTTGTTACCACCTGACTTTAAGACTTATAAAGCTATAGTAATTAAGACAATATGAAATATGTATAAAGATAGACAAATTTATCAACAGAACAGAATAGAGAGTCTGGAAATAGACTATTCATATATATGGCCAATCGATTTTCAACAAGGGTGCGACGGGAATTTGATGGAGAAAAGTTAGCTTTTTCAACAAATTGTGCTGGGATAAATGAATATCCATAGGCAAGAAAAAAACAACAAAAAACCACCACCAACAACAACGAACTTCTATTTATTCCTTTTACCATATACAAAAATTAACATGGATCATAGATCCAAATATAAACCCCAAAGCTACACAACTCCTCAAAGAAGATATAGAAGAAAATCTTTGTGATCTTGGACTAGGGAACAATATCTTAGAGATGATATAAGAAGTATGATTTGTAAAAAATAACTTGATAAATTGGACTTAAGAACTTCTGTTCTTTGAAATATACTGTTCAGAGAATAAAAAGGTAAACCATAGATTAGAAGCATTTATTTACAAATCAGAAATCCAATAAAGGAGTTGTATTCTGAATTTATGAAGATTTGTTAAAATGCAATCATAAAAACTCCCAAAAAACTCAGTAAAAATAAAGGGGGGCAGATTTGAACATCACTTCACCAAAGAATATTGGCAAATAAGAACATAGAAATATGCTTAACATCATTAGCCACTAGAGAAATGCAAATTAAAAGCAGAATGAGATACCATTATTCACCTATTAGAACAGCCTGAATTAAAAAGTCTGACCATACTAAGTATCTGTGAGGTTGTGGAAGAACTGGAACTCTCAACTGCTGGTGGGAATGTAAAATAGCACAATCACTCTGTTTTTATTATTTATTTTAATTCTTAATTGGAATATAGTTGACATACAATATTATGTTATTTTCAGGTATACTACACAGTGTTTGAGATTTGCATACATTATGAAGTGATCACCTCGTTAAGTCTAGCAATCATCTGTCTCCATATTGAACATATTCCTTATGGTGTATATTACATCCCTATGGCTTATTTATTTTATAACTGGAGGTTTGTACCTCTTAATTCCCTTCACCTATTTTATTCCCCCACCATTTTCCCCTCTGGTGAGCTCTGGGCTTTCAAGAGCTTCATTAAGTCATAGACTGAATTACTGTTGGAATCTCAGGGAAAAAATTCAGGTCTTTACTTTTCGGGATAAGGAAGGGCAGAGAGAAGATTGGCTGGATCCTTGGGCACTAGAGTTTTAGGTGCCTTATTTAAGTAGCTACACCTGGAAGACCGATGGTATAGAGATAGGCCACAGTGAAGCAGGCATAACCTCATTGTTCTCCATATTATGGTATGTGTGGGCTACTGAGAGGTCCATTCCAGAAACACCAGATGCTGGGGGTCTGCACCAGGACCTGCCTTGGTGACTTGAATCCTAGTGACATCACCTTCATACTTCAAGGAAATAGATTTATGGAGACTGTATCTGCAAAACCCTTTCCTAAGGTGTCAGGTTTGATCCTAATACTAATCATGACAATAACACTGAAGCAGGGGTAAAAAAGTATAATTTTATTAGTACGCAGCAGGATTTCTCTTCATGAAAATGCTCCCTTGAGAAAAATCTTGATAAAATGTTTAGGTTAGAAGGTGAAATCTGAGAGTGTGGATGTTGACAGTTGCAAGGACAATCAAAGAGAAAAATGGGTTTTCCTCCTGAAAAGAAGCTTGATGGTAAGCTGTGAGGTCTATGAAATGGAGTGGTCCAAGCAAGGGTCTAAGGACATCTTAGACTGGAAAAGTCCAGTGTTCGATTTTAAGTTCTCTGCCGTGTAACCCCCCCACCCCACTGCTCTCCCGCATCTTCAGTAATGTCTACTAAATGCACAAATTGCAGTCTGAGTGTTATTCACTTATTTATTTATTTATGGTAGGGGTTGAATTTCCCATCTGGGTCTGTGTGGGGCATCACAGAAAGAGCATGAGATGGTTGGATGATCCATAAACTGAGTGAATGAGAGCTCAGAGCTGGAAAGATTAGAAGATTTTCCCTTGGGAATTTTACAGACATTTTGGAGTGGAGATGTTCATAAAGAATGGAATTGGAGGTTTAAGTTTTTTCTAAAGAGATTTCAAAAGGCAGGGAGGTCCAGGCAATATCAGGTTAATAGTAGTAGTAGTAATAATAATAACTATCATTTATTGTTTGTGTACTCATGCCAGGTGTTTTGCGTAGTCTTTGATATCTACTACAAGATAAAGTATCATCCTTATCTCAATCCTTACCATCTCTCCTTTCCTTACATTTATTGCATTCTGTTCATTTACCTAATAGCACTCATCCCAGTCTGATTTTATATGCTTACTTGTTGACATATGTTTTACAGTGCCCTCTCACTGGGTAGCAAATTCCACAAAGGCAGACACCATGCCTGTCTCATTGTCCTTTGTTAAATGGCACTTATCATGGTGCCAACACTTGGTGATCATTCAATAGATGGTAGCTATTATTAGCATAGCGGGTAGTCAATAAATGAACAAAATTAAATGAATACATTAATGTGATGAATGAGTGACTCTTGTAGATGAAGAAACTGGGGCTCAGAGAAGTTTACTGACTTGTCCGAGGTCGCATGACTAATAACTGGCAGAGTCAAGATGCCATTGCCAGTCCTACCTCTAACCCCAGCTTGCTTCACATTGCGTCTTTCTGCTTCAAGCTCTGGGGTGATTTCTTGGGGAGGATTTCCAGCCTGACTCAGGAGAAGCTTATGTTTATATGCCAAATGTCGCTCCCTATCTCATAAAATTTGGGAGAGGAATAAAGAGGAGCCCTGAAATACCCTGAATCCAGGGAATGAAGCATACTGAAGCTCTCCAGGGGCTCTGCACACAGCCTGTGAATTATGAGAACACAACCCTCTGTGTCTGCGTCTGGCACCTGCACGATTATGCTGCATGAAATGTGCAGCCAATGGAGTTCATACCGAGACCTTGCCCTTGGGGGTGGTAAAGATGTGGGGAGACCAGTGGACCCCATTTTCATCCCACTGGAAGGCCAAGCCTGCCTTGCATAGATCTCGGGGAGGAGGAGGCTACTGAGACCAGTGCATGGTTGGGGAGCTTCATGAATGTAAATGGATGTGTGCCTTCACCAGCGTAGCAGTGACACAGCCACCCAGATATGTGCTTATCACCAGCAACTCAGTAGGAATAACACACTTACATGTCAACCTGCAAGGGGACACATATGATCTCTTTAAACAGAAAATGTCAAGCATATCACTGGGTTTTCTTGCTAACAAACATTGAGAAGAAGCGATTTATTTCTCCATTTTTTCCTTCTTGGCATCCACCAGCACCCTGAACCCAGCTGTCTGAATGGTCTGAAGCCTTGGTCTGGGTGGCCCCTCCAGGTCCTGATGTCCTTCATTTGATCTGGCCCCCTGCTGCAGACAGCGAGCAGCTGAGGGACACTGTGTCTGCAATTTCCCAAGCAGTGTGTCCACTCCCCCGACCTGCCTCCAGAGAATAAATGTCTGTTCCTTGATGAGGCAAATCTCAAACTCCCTCTGAGCTCCTGGGACTCTGACCCGTGTCTATAGACACATCTGAGGTAGGGATGGGTTTTTATGTAGGTGACCTTGAACATCTTACCCAGCGATCTTCAGGGATGGGCCCTGGAAGTTGGGAGTTCATAATGGTAACATCCTAGAGCACAGGTAAAAGAGCATTGACACTGGAGTCAGAAAACTCTTGGGGAAAATCCAGAATTGTTCTTCACTACCTGAAGGCTTTGAACCAATTAGTTCACCTCTGCATCTCAACTTCTTGACCTATAAAATGGGGAGAATAATGACCACCTCTAAGGGAGATTACAAGGGTTAATATACTGTATTTTATTATTATTATATTGTAATATAGTATACAAATGTTAGATATAATATATTCTCTGGAAAGCGTCTGTTATGGTGGGCACAGAGTAGGAGCTCAAGAAGTGGTAGCTAATATAAGTTATCAGATCTGTTACATGCAAAAAGATGTTCATCACAACACTGTTTATAAATATAAAACTATGGGGCTTCCCTGGTGGCGCAGTGGTTAAGAATCCACCTGCCAATGCAGGGGACGCGAGTTCGAGCCCTGGTCCTGAAAGATGTCGTGGAGCATCTTCCGTGGTCCTCCATGGTCTTCCACATGCCGTGGAGCAACTAAGCTGCGCGCCACAACTACTGAGCCTGTGCTCTAGAGCTCACGAGCCACAACTGCTGAAGCCCGAGTGACCTAGAGCCCGTGCTCTGCAACAAGAGAAGCTACCGCAATGAGAAGCCCGCTCACTGCAAAGAGTAGCCCCCGCTCACCACAACTAGAGAAAGCCCACACATAGCAAAGAAGACCCAACGCTGCCAAAAATAAAGAAATGATTAAATAAATCAATTATGATATACTCCTCTGATGAAATATTATGCAGCCATTGCAAATCATGATTTTTAAAGAAAACATCAAGTAAAAAATTCAAATCATATATATGATTAAAAACATACATACCTCCTAATTTATGTATAATCAACTAAATGATGGTATACGCATATATAATTGGACAGAACTCTACCCACCTCCCTTAAAAGGATTTGGAAAACTATACCTCTGAAAGCTATAGTTTACCTAAGTGGTGAGAATACGGGCAGTTTTCATTTTCTTCTGTATTCTTTTTGTGTGTTCCAGATTTCCCACAATGAATATTTCCTACAATTACAATACAAGAGAAAGTAAACATTATTACTTTTTAAAAGTGATGTGAGAAGCTGCACCTTGTTTTTGTTTTTTTTTTTTTACAAAGCAACAGCTAGCTGAGAACCATTAACTTTCTCCTCCATCCATCCAGATGCCCCAACCTCAGTCCGGTGTCGGTGAGACAGGGATGGCTCCCAGCCTGTCAGGCCAGCAGCGCAGATGGGTTCCGCATGGCAGGGGGAGCACCCAGCCTTGCTGGGTTGTCCTCCCCCCACTTCCCCATTGGTATTTCCTCCGGTATTTATTCACTCACATAGCCTATAGAGTTAAAAGAGGTTTGTTTCTTTTCAGGCTGTTGAGTGCAGCCAGGGTAATTTAGTAGAAAAATGTCATGCTAATGCAATTCAAAGTTCAAATAATCTTTCATTTCGAGGGAAAGAAGAATGTGTGTGCAGTTGGAATGCTAAAACTCACTACTTGCCCTGCAATTCAAATAGAAATATGAGCTGTAGGGGCTACATAAGTCACATGAAGTACTGTGAGTGAAATGTGCAAAATGAATAAAAATGATCCAGAAGCCATTTATTAGCATTGCTAGGGGCCAACACCAAACAAGAACCATAGCCATCAGAAGCTGTGTGGGGAAGAAGGAGTGTTTCCATGAAATTACAATAATGCCGAAATAATGAGAAAGGAAGTGATCAGTGAGGTCCTTCTTATGAATGTCGCAGGACGCCCTCAGCCCCCCAGAGAGCTGTGCCCTTTCTAGCCCACATGCCCTTTCCTCCTCCCTGGATGCACTTGGCAGGTGGAGGGGGTATGGAGCCCAGGGAAGAGGCCGTGTTGCCCACAGTCATGCCTTCTCTCGGAGGCGGAGGTGGCAAGGATAGAAGTCGATGGAGGAGTTGCAGCCCCTGTGGGGCTCTGGTCACAAGAGACGGGGTTGGCCCCTCAGTGAGCTCACCAGGTGCACGAACGTCACTTCAACCTCCTCCTCCCGTTCCACTTTAGGTCCCAGTTGCCCCTCTGCCACGAAGATGTGCTTGAAGGAGAGAAAGTCAGTTTTTTTATATCTTAATATATATTTGCCACCTCACTTTGGCTCATAAGAGATTAACATTTTCAGACACAGCTGTTATAATCCATTGACATGTTTTCATTTTTTTTCCCCCAACTTGTGAAAAGGATGTGAGGCAGCAGTGTGTGGATAGTTTGTTCAAGTTCCTTTATTTGTTTTTTTAAAATCAAATTTGATGTATTGTGGAGACCTTTCCTGTCACCATAAACATGACCTTCTTTGCTGTCATCATTATATTTTCCATCTTTGTTATGGACTGAATTGTGTTCCCTCAATATCCATATATTGAAGTCCTAATCCCTGGTGTGGCTGTATTTGGAGAGGGGGGTCTATAAGGAAAGAATTAAGGCTAAATGTGGTAAAAAGGGTGGAGACTGAATGCAGTAGAATTAATGTCCCTATAAGAAGAGATACCAGACTCTCACTCTCACAGGAGTGCACTTTCTCTCTCTCTCTCTCTCTCTCTCTGTCACTCACACCCACCCCCTGGCATACGCACCACACCAAGAAGAGGTCATGTGAGTACACAGTGAGATGGGAGTTGCCTACAAGCCAAGAGAAGAGGCCTCAGAAGGAAACCTATATTGCCATCATCTTGATCTTGGACTTCCATCCTCTAGAAAGGTGAGAAATTTCTGTTGTTTAAGCCCCCAAACTTTGGTATTTGGTTATGACAGCCTGAGCAGATTAATATAATCTTTTATGAGCAAATCCCAAAGGAAGAGTAAGGATATGATAGATCCTTACTTATGCAAAGACAGTAATGTAACAACCCAAAGAAATGGAAAAAACAAAACCCCCAAACCCTAGCATTCAAGGCACCTGTGAGTATGTATGCGGCGTGTATACAGGCAAAGGTACAGGTGTTATTTCTTTGGTGAGTGTTAATTTTCCTTTATGTTTCATTTAAGTGGGTGAAATTTTTTCCTATATATGTTTCATTGTAGTGTAGAAGAGTGATGATTTGGTTATGGTGTTGGGAGGGGGGGTGTTTCAGAGGTGAGAAGAAAGGAAGAAGAGGAACTATTTTTCTTTCCTTTTACATCTAGTCCCAAGAGTGGGAAAAAGAATTACATTTATTTATATGCCCATATTTCAATATATCTGTTATGCATTTTGCCCCAAATTGACTTCCATAGAAATACGAGTTCTGCAAAGGTTTAGTAATGAAAGGTCTTGACATTTTCCTTTGGTCAAGTGAGTTTATGAAGCATTTGGCATGATTTTTCAAATCCTGTGCATTATGATTCTCCGAGAGGCAGACATAGCCTGCAGTAGGTCTCAACATATTTGACTAGGACCCCCTTTTCACCTTTGATTTTGGGGAACACGCTCAGGGTCCTGGTGCTGCAATGGAAGACCATGGACGTGGAGTCGCACAATCCAGTTCCAGCCCTGCTTTCCCACCTGTTTCGTGCCTAATCTTGAGCAAGTCGCCTCTTGGTGCCTTGATCGCTTTGCTATAAAAAAAAAAAAAAAAAAGGTGGATTGTATGATCTTGACTCTTCCCCCTTTTCTATCATCCTGTGATTCTATTTCCATGACTTCCTGGCTCTCCTGACCCATGTTGTACTCTTGGGCCAGGCATCCATTTCCTCCGAAGTGTAGAAATTCATATTCATAAGTATAGAAATGCTCAACCTACCTTCCACAGAGGTCTCTTGTCAAGATCAAATGAGTTAATGCAGATGAAAGAACTTAGAAAAAAATAAAGTGTTAAATGATTTCTAATGCCTCCAGGGAAAGGGTTGTGCCCTCCCTGTCATTCTAAGGGCTGTACAAACCAGGTGAAACTAAGTTGAGGAAAGACAGACCACTCAGAGCTCAAGCTCTGGAGGTGTACTGCTGGGATTTAAATCCCAGTTCTGCCCTTTCTACTGGAATGATCTCGGGGAGGTTACTAATGTTCTCTGTCTCAATTTCCTCAGCATTAAAATGGGGATACTCTCTCCTGTAGTTGCAGTGAGGATTAAATGAGACAATATGGGTTAAGTACTAAAAATGGTGCTTGGTATTTAGTAAACACTCAGTAAATAGGAAGTATTCATCATTATCAAATAAAGGAACAGCCACAGCAACGATAAAAAATAAAAAGATGAAGTGGTGGAAGTGGTCACAGGACCAGCCAGCTTGAAGGCTCTTAACTCTTCAAATGAGTTGGATGCTCCCTTCCACTCTTTGCTGGTCTCTGCAGGCTAATAAGTTAAACGCATGGATTGGTCTTGCTATTAACAAGTGTTTATTGAGGCCTCCACTTTGCAAGCCTTAGCACTCACTGTGAGGCATACATCAAAAGACAGGCTTCTCCTCCTTAAAAAGGTGATAATTTAGAGAGAATTAAAATCGTAAGCTCCCTAAACAATGAGAGGAAAGCAAATGTCTGATAGCATTCTGCCTTTCTCTGCTAAGTCTGTGAATGCTCACGGCAAGAGTAATCATTGAAGTTTTCATAGAAAACCTGGGGCTTGTCCAGGTCCTTGAGTGAGATGGATTTGGAAAGCAGAGAGGAGAGGAGAACATCGTGAGTAAGGAAACAGAAGGAGGCATGTTGTATTGGAGGTGGAAGAGGACACCAAGGAGTAGTGTAGATTCAGTTAGCGAGTGGTGGGGCGTGCATTGGAAGGGAGGTCCCTGAATACCAGGCAGAGGAATTCAGACTTCGTACAAGGGAAAAGCAGCACAGGACAAATTGCTTTTCTTTTTAAACTGTCTGCTTTCTTCTTGTGAAAGTAGAAAGGTCATACAGTGAAAGTGAGTCATCATTCTTTCCCAATCACTTAGCATTCAGCATAAATCAACGTTTGCCTTGGGTGAACAGGCAGGTAGTTATTTGCAAGGCTGAATCAAATCATGCAGCTGATACAGGTGCTGCCTGTTCTCCTCCTCTCCCGATGCTGGCCAGGCTTCCATTCACTGGAAATGCACTGGCACTGGGGGATTGGTGAGGATATGTTCTTTTTTTTCATTCAAGTATAGTAGCTGTACAATATTATATAAGTTACAACTGGACAATATAGTGATTCACAATTTTTTAAAGTTATCCTCCATTTATAGTTATTATAAAATATTGGCTATATTCCCCATTGTGTACAATATATCCTTGCATATTATTTTATGTATAATAGTTTGTACCTCTTAATCTCCCACTCCTATCTTGCCCCCCCTTCCCTCTCCGCACTGGTAACCACTAATTTGTTCTCTATATCTGTGAGTCTGCTTCTTTTTTGTTATATTCACTAGTTTGTTGTATTTTTAAGATTCCACATGTAAGTGATATCATACAATGTTTGCCTTTCTCTGTCTGACTTACTTCACTTAGCATAATGCGGTGGGGATGTGTTCTTAAAGAAGGGTGAGAACGGGAGCCCCCTCCTGGTAAGGTATCTCACCAAAGAGCTTGTTTCTAAAATCTTGGAGGTGGGAAATTGTTCCCGGGGTGTGTGGGCGTGTCTGGAATTTTAACTTATACCACTGGATAGATGATTGTGTCCTAGAGCAGGGAGAAGTGCTTTCATGGGAATTAATAAAACAAGGATAAATTGTCTTCACCTTATCACCCTCCTAGAAATTTGGACTTTCAATCTGGGGCATTTAGGGGTGGGATAGGGAGGGTGGGAGGGAGGGAGACGCAAGAGGGAAGAGATATGGGAACATATGTATATATAAAACTGATTCACTTTGCTATAAAGCAGAAACTAACACACCATTGTAAAGCAATTATACCCCAATAAAGATGTTTAAAACAAAAAGCCCATTAAACATGGTCACTGTGCTGCTATTGATTGCCTCAACCCTGCATCCCCCACTGTCAGAGATGCCAGCCTCCCAGCCTTCCCTAACCTGGCCACCGCTGTGAGCAGTCAGCTATTTAATCAGAAATGATCCTTTGTGAAAATCTATATATTATTTAATGCCTTTGCCCTTTGCCTCAGCTCTCTCCATGAGCTTCTCAGCCAGGATTTCAATCTGCTTTGCATGCTCTGCAAGGAGAATTGGACAGCAAACTCCGGTGGGAGTCATGGCTCTCTGTCCCTGATGTCTGGAGTCTCATAATTTATAGTTCTTTCATGCTGGGGCTCTGCAGCTCCTTAATGGGGCCTTGCGGTAAAGTTTGGGTAAGGAGAAATCATTCCACTTAAAAATGGTTCTGCTTTGACGGCCTCTGTTTTACAGGGAGTTTTTCTTCTCCTTTGTCTTTAAAGCCAGAGCCATTTCCTAGAATAAATGTTGCCTGAACGTTGGAGAAGAAAGAGGGGGAGTATTAAGTCTCCAAAAGATTCAGACACCAGCAGTGCCTCCAAATGGCTTTGGCAGTTCATTGATCAATCAAAAAATATTTAATAATTGCCTACCACACGTAAAACAAAATGTTAGGGACTGTGGAAACTATCACAGTGAATAAAGTCTTGTCCTTTTAACTCTCAAAACTCAATTAGCTTCTTACTGTTTATTAAATTCAAGCCAAACTCATTGCCCTGTTATCCAAGGCTTCATACAGTTGGCTCCAACCCACCTTTCTGCATGTACCCCATGCTTCGTCTAACCTAGATTGCCTGGTGCTCCTTTTGTGTGAGGATAAATGACCCTTGGACCTGCAGATCCCTCCCTCCATCATTTCTGTCTACTGAATTTTATTCATTTTTTACAGGTTAATTTCAAACACCACCTTCTCTATGAAGCATGCCCTGATTTAAGCCCCAGTTGGATATGAACCTTCTTCCTTTCAATGCCCACGGAACTTGGTACGTCTTCTGTTTTCTCCAGAGAACAGTGCTTGGGAGAGTAGGGAGAGGAAAAACATTTGCCGATGGACTGATTTAATAGGGTTGAAGGGCTCTTAGGGTTCTATGGAATTGTCAGTGTCAAAGTGGCAGAGAAAAGACTTGGCTTGAATTTTTTTTTTTTTTTTGTGGTATGTGGGCCTCTCACTGTTGTGGCCTCTCCCATTGTGGAGCACAGGCTCCGGACGCGCAGGCTCAGCGGCCATCGTTCACGGGCCCAGCCACTCCGCGGCATGTGGGATCTTCCCGGACCAGGCACGAACCCGTGTCCTCTGCATCGGCAGGCGGACTCTCAACCTCTGCGCCACCAGGGAAGCCCGACTTGGCTTGAATTTTGAACTTGATTACCAGTTCTGAGAATTAAAACAGAAATTTAACTGAATTGCCAAACAGATAAAACAGGAAGGGTTTAAGTGTATACGTGTTTATACCCACCGATTGAGTGATATTGTTACAAACAGCTCAAAATAGAGCATACTGAGATGAATATTACTCTTCAAAACAGTCACTTTCAGAGACATACTTCACTGGCATTGCCACGAAACATGACATTAGCGTTCAGAAGATCCCAACCTTGGTGCTCCCACTGCAGCCCACCTTTTTTATTTCCTGCTGTTATAACATGAGCCTGCACAATTTCCACTTGGAGAGAGTGCTAGGGACACCAACAGGGTCCACAGGATTGTGTTCAGTGTCGAGGAGAAGGTTAAAGGCAAGTTGTGTCCATCAGGAGTTTACAGCTGCACCTGGGAGAAGAATGAAAAATATCAAATCATAATGCAGAAAACAGCGCATGAAGTAGTGTGGCAGTGAACCACTGAGACGAGAAGAGTTATCTGAATTCAGGGAGGAGTGCGTGGGTGGGGACTGAGCAGCATGGATGGGTGGATGGATGGCCAGATGGGGAGACTGAGAGGGTCCCCAAAAGACTTCGGGAAATGGGGTGGGAGGTTGGGCGTTCTGGCTGGGAGACTTGAAGTGTCTAAAATTGTAACTCACGATTTCACCACCCACATCAACCTCTCTATGCCCCAAATCTCCTCTAAAAATTAACCCTGCCTCCTGACTCTTTATTCTGGTACATGACACCGAGTATATTCACAGTCTCCAGAGCAAAAAAATCAGTCCATTTTGCCTTTTTGCTTTCACTAGATGCCTGTATCTAGTCAGTCACTCATTATTACATTTCACACAGATTGCTTTTGTCTCTAAGTTCAGCCTGTAAATAGAACCCCAGGTCCTCACAACTTTTGTCTTTTCAATATTGTTCCAGTTATCTATGGCTGTATAACAAACTACCACCTAACTTAGTGGCTTAAAGCAACAACCACTATAATATACCTCATGATTTTGTGGGTCAGGAATCTGGGCCAAGCAATTATTATGTTTCCCATGGCATCCACAGAGGTCATTCACTGGTATTCACTGGGGTGTTGGAAGGTCTGGAGAGCACAAGACAGTACACTTTATATCTGTCACCTGCTGGGGATGGATGGAGGGCTAGGCTCAGTTAGAATTATCCACCAGAGTGCCTTGGCATGACCTCTCCAGTATGGTGGCCTCAAGGTGGTCAGAATTCTTAGATGGCAGCTCAGAGCTCCCAGAGCAGAAGTTCCAAGAGCCAGTAAGTGGAAGCCACTGCCATCTTAAGACTGGGTCTGGAAACAGGTGTGGCACTACTTCTACCATGTGCTACTGGTCATGCAATCATAGAACCGGCGTAGATCGCGAGCGAGAATGTAGATGGCACCTCTGGATGGAAAAAGTGTCAAAGACATCGTGGCCATCTTTAATCTATGACAAATATCACCTTTTTCATTTTGACAGCAGGGGGCAGTGGAAAGATTTCTGAGCTGACATCTGGGAGACCTGGGAGTTGGTCTCAGCTTTCCTGTTAGCCCATCGTGTGAACTTGAGGGAATCCCTTTACAATCCCAAGCCTTACAGCTTCCTCAGTGATGGGTGGGTTCAGTGGTTCTCAAAGTGTGGTCCCTGGCCAAGCAACATCAACTTCACCTGAAAAATGTGTTAGAAAAGCAAATTCTCAAGCCCCACCCCAGAACCACTGAATCAGAAATCTTGGTTAAGGCCCAGCAAGTGTGTGTTACCAAACTCTTCAGGGGATTCTGATACACACGAAGTTTAGAGAGTGCCTGGGTTAGTCGATCTCCAAAATCTCTTTCAGCTTTCTGTAATTCTAACTACAGAAGAAGCCCACTCATCCCATAGGACCAATACTGATAGTCAATTAATTGAAAAAAAAGAATCAATTATAATCAAGAAATTAAAAGCTACTCATATACTTGAAACTTTATTTTAATGAAAGAAAGCCAGTCTTTTGATAGAGGGTCAAGGCCTTTCTCTGAGTATGAGTCTGCTAGTTGGATTTAAAAATGGCAACTTTCTCAAATAAACCATATCCTTAATACATTATCTAAGAGTTTTCAGGTTTCTGAAAAGCAGAGCAAACACTAAAGAGTTTGCAAAGGAATCTGAAGAGCTCATTTTCGTGACTCATCTTTATTGACTATTCCTGAAGCATCTGACTTGTTGGTTTACATAACAACAATAATAAAAACAACAATTGTAATATTTGATTATGTCATTATAATAACAAGAATAACTGGAATAAGCAAGTTTAGGAAGAAACCCAACTGGTGGGAGCAGAAGGTTCATTGAACCAGGTAGTTGCCTACTTGTCACAAGCATTCACTTTGCTATGGGCATCGACCGTTTTGTTTCACAGAAGAGATGACGAACGTTGGTCCATCTGGAGAGCTGGTTCAGTGGAAACTGAGTAGGAAAGTTTCTCCTGTATTGCTGATTCCTCCTTACCAGTACTCTTGTCTTCTTTTCTCTTTTTTCATTGGATTCTTGACACAAATTTAATTCAAACCCTTTCACCTAACACTGAACTATCACAAAAGCACCCTTGCTGGTTGCACTGCCTCACCCTTACCTCCTACTGTCTGTGTAAGTGCATAATTACAAAAATTATGTCACTCTCATCCTCAGCTGGTAGAGTAAAAGAACACTGGATTAAGAAGCTAAAGACCTGGTTTTGAGTTTCAACTTACTGTTTCTAGCTGTGGATCATTGGACAACTTATTTAACTTCTCCAGGCCCTGTCCTTCAAACAAAGATAAGAGAAACCAGTATTACACCTATCTCAGAGGTTGTTGTGAGGATCAGGTGGCCTTATATAGATGAAAATATTTAGAAACCTGAAAAATATTCTATGATTTTAACTTTTGTTTTCATTACTATGTGGTAAAACCCAGTCTTTTTAGCTCAGCATCCAACAGACTGTTCCCTAGCTTACCTTCCCAGCTCTTTTACTCAAATCTCTCAGGTGTCCTTTTCACCCTAATGGGACTGCTCTACTCAGGGTCCTATGTGCAAACCTAAATCTTTCCATACTTCTATGCCTTTGACTACTGTTGCTCAAATGCCTTTTTCCTTTGCTCTGCCCCCTGAACTTTTGCCCTGAGTCTGAATTGGACTGAGAACCAGCTTCTTCCAATTCCAGAGTTGACTCTGTAACTAGGTTGGTTTACCTCCAACTGAGTGGGTCTTTACACAGAGACACAGATACACAAAAAAATGGGCAGAACACAAGCAAGTCAAAGCAGGCTGTCTCCTGGCCTCCTATGATTCTGTGAAGAAAACAGATTTCTAACCAAAGAAAAAAGTTAAAAGTTATAATTTCTCACTGTTATAGGCAGGCTGTGGCAAACCCTGAAAGTAGAGAAGAGAATATTTTGTTCTGATAGCCTGCAGTTCATCGATGAAATGGCATCTTTCCTTGTCTTATTGGGACAGAATTGCACACTTGTCAATGGAACTTAGAAGATGAATCAGTAATAACAGATTAGGTGTACTCTGGGTACTATCAGGTCATCTATTTTGTGGTCACTGGATGATGGGATTGCTCTTATTTTTCATTTGATTTTTAAAATTTTTATTTATTAAAAAAAATTTTTGGCCACGTTGTGCAGCGTGTGGGATCTTAGTTCCCCAACCAGGGATCAAACCCATGTTCACTGCATTGGAAACGTGGAGTCTTAACTGCTGGACTGCCAGGGAAGTCCCAGGATTACTCTTCTTGAAACAAGCCAGGTGATGGGGGGCTGAGGTGCCAGGTACAAATAAGCCTTAAGTCCTTTTACAATATGTAAGTTAAAAGCCAGTCACAGGGGCTTCCCTGGTGGCGCAGTGGTTGAGAGTCCGCCTGCCGATGCAGGGGACTCGGGTTCGTGCCCTGGTCCAGGAAGATCCCACATGCCGCGGAGTGGCTGGGCCTGTAAGCCATGGCCGCTGAGCCTGCGCATCCAGAGCCTGTGCTCCGCAACGGGAGAGAGGCCACAACAGTGAGAGGCCCGCCTACCGTAAAAAAAAAAAAAAAAAAAAAGCCAGTCACACTCTTACATTTGAGCATGACCTGATGTCTGTATCAGTTAGGATTCTATTCAGGTGCAAGCAACAGAAAATGTGACTAAGAGTGGCTTAAATAAATAAGGGGTTAACTTATTGAATGCAACGTGTGCTCTGGAAACAGGCAGTCTTCAGATGCAACTGCTCAGGAAGGTCACTGAAGACCCAGACTCCTCTCTCTTCCTGCCCTATCATCATTAGCATCTTCAGCTCTAGCATCATTAGCATCTTCAGCTCCAGCATCATTAGCACCTTCATCTTTAGCATCTTCAGCATCTTCAGCTCTATCATCATTAGCATCTTCAGCTCTATCATCATTAGCATCTTCAGCTCTAGCATCATTAGCATCTTCAGCTCTATCATCTTTAGCATCTTCAGCTCCAGCATCATTAACACCTTCATCTTTAGCATCTTTAGCATCTCTAGCATCTCCAGCTCTATCATCATTCGCATCTTCAGCTCTATCAATTTCAGCAATTTTAGCTTTCTTCTTTGTGTCTACAAGATGGCTGCTTGGCCTTCAAGCATTGGATCATGTTCCAGGAAGGATGAAGGGAAAGAGTAAAGTGGCAAAGCACATGCCACTGAGCCCATTCCTTTTAAGGAACTTTCCTGGAAATAGGGCTATATTTGCCAGCAGTTTACACCAGGTAACATTTATAATTATTTGTTATTATTTTGAAAATACCTCTGCATAAAAGCCCCACCCAGTAACATCTGCTTTATCTCATTGTCCAGAACTAGGTCACAGGAACACTTTTACCCGGGAGGAAGTGTGGAAAATTGAGTATCTTTTTCTTAATTTTTGTATTGGAGTATAGTTGATTTACAATATTATGTTAGTTTCTGCTGTACAGCAAAGTGAGTCAGTTATACATATATTCACTCTTGTTTTAGATGCTATTCCCATATAGATCATTACAGAATATTGAATAGGGTTCCCTGTGCTATACAGTAGGTTCTTACTACTTATCTATTTTATATGTAGTAGTGTGTATATGTCAATCCCAATCTCCCCAAAATTGAGTATCTTTACTTGGGCACATCACCACCCCCAAATGAGATTGTGTTTGTATCACTAAGGAAGAATGCAAAAACAGATATTGGACAGACAATGAGTAGAGTCTGCCATAATCTCTAAACTCAAACTGTGTATTGTCACTAAATTGTACCACTTGGATTTATATTTAAAGCTGACAGGCTTCAACTATTTTAGGGACCATTAGGTGACCAAAGAAAGAAAGTCTCATTTTAAAGGGACATTGCTTGGGGAGCCTCAGGTCATGTCTTTCCAGACCTGGCTCAAATATCACAACCTTCAAGAAACCTCCATTTATCCCAGCTCTTAAAGTTGGCCTTGTTCATTCCTCACCCCAACCAAAGTGTAAGTTCCCTGGGGGTAGGACTACATTTTTTTATTCTTTTTATTTCCTATGGGCCCATAAATGGTACTGAACACAACATAGTTACACAGTAGATATTTATTGTTTGGTTCACAGGAACTAAAATCACGGATTTAGCCTTGAACTAGATATGAACATGGGGCAGTAAGAAGACAGTGTTTCTGGATCTAGGAGAGTGGGTGAAGGAGAAATAAGGTTAGAAAGGTATTTTGGGGCCATCCACTCATTTATATGTTCATTTAATCCTTTAATGTACTTATTTAGTATCTATTTTATGCCAGATAAAAATAAAGCTGTCCTGATCTGTATTCTATTGGCTTTGCAGCATAGAAAGACTCAAATACAAATGGAATAATTTTGTAAAAACTTAATTATAGTTTACCTGTACATAAGACACCTTCCACTGGCCTGGTATGTGATTGGGAGGAACACACATTGTTGGAGTTCTGTGTCATTCCATCCACCAGACTTCGTATTTATTGTCAGACATGCAATCTCAGTTAATTATCATTGCAAACCCATTGCCCTCTTACGTTGGAGGAAACTGAGGCCCAGGGGGGTTATGGGCTGCTCTGGGTCACACTGCTAGTCAGTGGCAAGGCTGGATTTCTACCCAGTGGGTCAGAACGTTGGCCTCACTCCTGTTTTCCAGCCCCGGGCCCCTCCCAGAGGAAACTCTGATTGTCCAGAAGAGTGATGATTTTGTTTCCTGAGAAGTAAAGAGAAGGCAGAGAGCACAACCTGGGGGCTCACAGCTTATTGTCCATGTCACAGTCATTCTTTTTTTTGTTAAGTGAAGCAAGGAGGAGGAGTAGAGAGAGGAGACTGTGGGCAGTCATGACACTCTCAAGCCTTCTATCTGTCTCACTGGACGCTGATTCACCCCCACCAGAGCCGGCTCAGGCCAGGTGAATGGAAAGGCATTTAACATGAGTAGAATAGCAACTGTGTTTCTTAGGGATTGGAAGATTCCCCTTTCAAAGCACCACCTCTGACTGATGTCCTGATCCCAGCACTGATCGCTGGGCTCACCTGCCCCCTTGTTGACAAGCAAACCGTCTGTTTTCAGCTAACAAATGCCTCTCTCATTGCTCCTTCACCCAGACTCCTAGACCCAGAAACACTGTCTTGCCACACACAGGATACTCTGGTTCAATCATTCATTGGTGCCTACCTTATGCCAAAAACTAGGTACTAGGGAAACAGCAGTGAGTACATCAGACAAAAATCTCTGGCCTCATGAAGGCTGCATTATAATAAGTAGGTTCATTCCATCAGATAGCAAGGCTGAAGAAAAGAGGTGAGGTCAGGTCAGGAAATTAGAGAATTTGGCTCTAAGACAGGAGGTGGTCAGGAAAAATGCAAACCTTACTGTACAGTTGGGGGCCTGTGGGGGAGACTGCTGAAGTCTGGGGCAGTGTAAGCACCAGCCTCAGAACACTCAGAAAGTGAAGGCAAATTGTTTCCCATCCAGGGGCCATCCAGTTAGGCCAGAAACAATTCAGTATTTTCCTTAAATTCTAAGGCTCTTGTTGAATTTCCCTAGACTGTGAGTGCCTTAAGGGCAGGCCTGGGTCTATTTGGATCATGGCCTCCTTGGTGCCTGGTACTTCATACATGTGCAGCAAATACTTACTGAATGAACTGTTGAACAAACTTGCAAAGGCTGAGGCGTTGTACCTTCATGTATATTTCCATTTTCTCATTCAAATCTAATGGTATCCATAGGAGGAAAGCATGATGATTCCTATTTTTCCATTAAAAAAAGCCCTGGGATATGGAGCTGGTAAGGGAGTAAATAGCAAGATCAGGACTTGAAGTCGGGATTGTGTCTCTCCAAGGTCAATATTGGTAACCCTTTTTTACTTGCCTCAGTTCTTTATTCTGCTCAACTCTGGCTTCTCACCCAATGAAGCTAGACGTTGCTACCACAAGAAAATGCCTTGACTCTGAGGATTCTGTGAGTCCTGAGCTGGCAGATTTCCCTTTGGTTCCCTGGGTAAGCATCCCTCAGGTCCATCCCTAAGGTGTAGTCTAGGACTAGTCCTTTATTCCCAGGATAGGCTCATTTACTCTCAGGACTTAATATATATATACTGATGATTCTCAAATATGTGTCTCCCCCAGAACTGCTCACCAATGTGACCAGACTTCTACCAGCCATCTCCACTGGGATACCACACTGGGACTTCAACACTTACCCTGTAAGGTGTCCATTTTTCTTCTTCTGATGTGGCTCAATGAATGGCATTCCTCCCTAACCCAAGGTCCATTATACAAACATAGGCTTCTTCCTTCTCTCATGCCTCATACCTAATATATAATTTAGGCCTATTGATTCTGTCTCCTGAATATCTCCAGATCCGTGTCTCCACCTTTCTGACACCAACCTAGCTTATGTTACCATCATCTCTTGCCAAAACTTCTGCAAAAGCCTCCTAATAGGCCTCCCTGCCCTTGATGCTCTACTTTAGTTAATTTGTCATGTTGTAGCCAAAGTGTTCTTTCCATAACTTAAATCTGATAATTTCATGCTCTTTATTAAAATATTTAAAATAAAATAATATAGATGTATCCTACATATAATAAAATAATATATCCTCAGTATTTACCCAGTAACCAGAGATTAAGCCCAAGCTCAATAACAAGTTTACAAATTTGGCCTCAGTTTGACTTTATGTCTCATCTCTTGCCCCCAACTTTCTACTCCTGCCAACTCTGACTTGCAGCCCATGGGAGCAGAACAGAGCTGAGCTGAGCTGAGATTCCTCTCTCACACACGCCCTACTTTCTCTACCTCTGGACCTCAGCCCGTGTTGCCCCCTCTGCCTGAACTCCTCCACCTTATCATCCCCTCAGTCTCCTGGCAAGGATAACACCTATGGATTCTTTAGTTTTTCTTAAATCAACATTTGTTTAACATTCCATTACTTATTGAGTACCTAACACATAGTTCCAGGTGCTAAGGACTTAGCAGTCAAAAAAAAAAAAATAGAGAAAATCTCTTTTCTCATGGAGCTTACTATATTTACGAGGAGTAGATAAACAATCAACAAAATACGTTAGTATATACACCTGGCAGATGGTGATAAATACCAATGAGAAAAATAAAATGGGAAAGGGGAGAGGGAGTGGGACTTTGCAATTTAAGTAGAGTGTCCAGGGAGGCCTCACAGAGGAGATATTTGTGTCAAGATCTGGAGATGAGGGGGCAAGCCACCCGACTGTCTGGGGTTGACTGTTCTAGGCAGAGGTAACAACAAAGGAGAAGAGAAACAAAGTGAGGTGAATGGGGTGTGGTAGTTTGTGACTGTGCCTTACTGATGACATCTCTAGCATTAGGTAGCAGCATCACACCCACCACTTCTCCTTTCAGCACTCGTCATAGTGGATGTAGTGGTCTGTCTGTTGTTTTTCTCTTCCTTCTCTGTACCCCTATCCAGAGTTTTGCGAGGGTAGGGAGTGTTGCACCTGGATTACTCTCTGCTGTGGCCTCAGACCACTTCACAGTGACTGGCACAGAGCAGTAGGTGCTAAGTGAGAGAATCAATGAATGAGTGAATCTCACTGAATTTTTGTGCTTATCCTGTGATGCATCCTTGTGTCCACTCCATCTCCCTCATTTCACTGGGGCTCCTCAGCACTCTGCTGCTCCAGGAAGAGACTTTTTCTTACATTGCATTCAGGCTTTGCCACTTTATAAAACCCTCCACCTCCAAGCGTGGGAGATTATGGTGCGTCTGTTACATTTGATGAAAGAAGCCTGCTACTCTGTTGGCAAAATCAACAGACCAGTGATTATATGACAATCTAGACAAATGCTCATGATTCCAATCATCTCAGGTGGAAACACTGACCTAAAATGCTGATCTTCCATCCAGAGACCACAGATCTCCATTTACCTCCCCAAACCCAGTTTCAGACATTCAGCTCATAAGCTGGGAAATTAGGTCATCAAACTTTGCATCTTCTGGGGGCTCCTTGGATGCACTGAACAGTAGAGGTCCTCTGTGACTGGTCCACTAGGGAGCTTTGTTGTCCAGTTCGTGATGTCATCGTGAAGTCTTCATGTTGTTACCAGCATGAGAGCTGTTTTGTCCAGCTGTCCCTGTTGCATGCAAACCAGCAAGGTGCTGATCCTTTGAGATTAGTAAGAATATGTATCCAAAAGGTTAAGAGGCCCTGGGCAGGTAATTTTTTCCACCAGGCTTTTCACACCCACCAGAGCTTCTCTGACATCAGAGTAACCATGAGAACAAAGTGTGAGTCACCAGGCCCCTGAGATATGAGTTTCTCATTCATGCTTTCCTTGCTGTGTCTTCCCATTTGCATTTTGAGTGATATTGTACAACTGCTGCTGGAAAAATATGGAATTAATCAACATTGAATATGATGAAAAGAAGAAAACCCTGTTACCTGAAAGCTTTCTACACTTTAACATTTTTAAATAAATGAAGTAGGAGAGACTCTTTAGGTTCTGTTCTATTCATTGTAAAATTCTTTTTTTTAATTATTATTTTTATTTTGTTTATTTATTTATTTATTTATATTTTTGGCTGCACTGGGTCTTCGTTGTTGCACGTGGGCTTTTCTCTAGTTGTGGTGAGAGGGGCTACTTTTTGTTGTGGTGCACGGGCTTCTCATTGTGGTGGCTTCTATTGTTGCGGAGCATAGGTTCTAGGTGTGCGGGCTTCAGTAGTTGTGACTCGTGGGCTCTAGAGTGCAGGCTCAGCAGTTGTGGCACATGGACTTAGTTGCTTTGTGGCACATGGGATCTTACCGGACCAGGGACCAAACCCATGCCCCCTACATTGGCAGGTGGATTCTTAACCACTGTGCCACCAGGGAAGTCCCTGTTCATTGTAGAATTCTTATTCACTATTTGGAGCTGAATGAAGTGGGCTGGAGCAGCAATAAAGATAGGGCAATGAGGTATCACTTCACACTGGTCAGAATGGCCATCAACAAAAAGTCTACAAATAATAAATGCTGGAGAGGGTGTGGAGAAAAAGGAACCCTCCTACACTGTTGGTGGTAATGTAAATTGGTGCAGCCACTATGGAGAACAGTATGGAGCCTCTTTAAAAAACTAAAAATAGAGTTATCATATGATCCTGGAATCCCACTCTTGGGCACGTATTCAGAGAAAACTATACTTTGAAAAGATACCTGCACTCCAATGTTCATAGCAGCACTATTTACAATAGCCAAGACATGGAGGCAACCTAGGGTCTATCAACAGATGAATGGATAAAGAAGAGGTGGCACATATATACAATGGAATATTACTCAGCCATGAAAAAGAATGAAATAATGCCATTTGCAGCAAAATGGATGGATCTAGAGACTATCATACTAAGTGAAGTAAGTCAGACAGAGAAAGACAAATATCGTATGATATCACTTATACATGGAATCTTTTTTTTTAACATCTTTATTGGAGTATAATTGCTTTACAATGGTGTGTTAGTTTCTGCTGTATAACAAAGTGAATCAGTTATACATATACATATGTTCCCACATCTCTTCCCTCTTGCGTCTCCCTCCCTCCCACCCTCCCTATCCCACCCCTCTAGGTGGTCACAAGCCACTTAGCTGATCTCCCTGTGTTATGCGGCTGCTTCCCACTAGCTATCTATTTTTGGTAGTGTATATATGTCCATGCCACTCTCTCACTTCGTCCCAGCTTACCCTTCCCCCCACCCTGTGTCCTCAAGTCCATTCTCTACATCTGCATCTTTATTCCTGTCCTGCCCCTAGGTTCTTCATAACCATTTTTTATTTTAGATTCCATATATATGTGTTAGCATACGGTATTTGTTTTTCTCTTCCTGACATACTTCACTCTGTATGACAGACTCTAGGTCCATCCACCTCACTACAAATAACTCAATTTCGTTTCTTTTTATGGCTGAGTAATATTCCATTGTATCTTAAAAAAAAGGACACAAATGAACTTTTTTACAAAACAGCACTAGACTCACAGACATAGAAAACAAACTTATGGTTACTGAAGGAGAAAGGTGGGGAGGGATAAATTAGGGATTTGGGATTAAAATATACACACTACTATATATAAAATAGATAAACAACAAGGATCTACTATATAGCACAGGGAACTATAGTCAATATCTTGTAATAGCCTATAATAGAAAAGAATATAAAAAGTAATATATATATATGTATAACTGAATCACGTTGCTGTATACCTGAAATGAACACATCATTATAAATCAGCTATATTTCAATAAAAATTTTAAAAACGATATGACCAGTTCCATGCTCCAGCCCAAATATCATTCTTACATTGACCAGAAGTGGAAATGACTGGGGATGGAAAAGAGCCCTCTAACTAGCCTTTTTGATTCACACACGGAAACTATCTAGTAGAGAGGTCACAGCCAGAGCCAGACCCCAGCTTAAAACGGAATGACAAAATAATGCATCTCTTTGGATTTGCTTCTTCATGTTGGCGTGAGCTACCTTTACTATCCTAGACCGACAGCATCTTCCTCGGGCTTTTCTCCAGGTACTTGAGCTGGAAATTTATTTAGAGAAAAAGAACGGATAAAGAACAGTGAATCAGGGTGTAGCCCATCTTTGTCAGGATGCCTGGGTTCTCAAATTGTGCACCTACAACTTCTGAGCTCTGTGAGCCAAACCAAGTTTCTTAAAATCTCCAGGCCTCAGTTAACTCATCTGTGAAATGGACGTTAAAACAGCACCTCCAGAATAGGGTTGCTATGAGAACTGAAGGAGATACTGTGTGGAAAGCGCTCAGCAGCTCCTGCCACATAGTAAGTGCTCAGTAACTTGCTATGATTATTAGCTATGATTATTATATGGTCCTTTTGAGCAAAGAGGCTGTTGGGGTGATACCTCTAGCCAGCGCTAAAATTTGCATCTGTGGTTTCACTTTGGTAAAGAGTAGCATTCCTGGAAGGGTGGCACTGCCTCAATTTATGCAGCAGCTTTTTCCGATATCCTCCCTGACTCTTTCAGTCTAATATCTTTTCAGTTTCAATTTGCATCAGCACAGAGCCTATCCTTGCCCATCTTTATTCCATTGCCCAGGCTTTAAATACATAGGATACTAAAACTATCAACAAACCAGGGGCTTTACATAATAAGACACAGACAGCACAATAGACTGAAATACAGAACAGGAAGGGCCTCCTTCCCTTCAAAAGTGAATAATGGAACCAGAGTTGCATTTGTTAGTACGAACTTCATCGCTGTCAGTCTGGGGCTTAAGCTGCTTGAAATGGATTAGAGGGTAATATGAAGCCCAAATCAGACCCATCTGAAAACACACGGAGAGAGAGAAAGGTAATGGGTTCTGGAAAGAACCTACTTTCTTGCTTTTTCTCTCACCCCTCCCAAGTCTCAGGCTAAAAGCAAGTTAGTGAAAGGGTCAGTTCTGCTAAAGAGAGCCAAGACTGAAAGCAATTTCACCTCCTGAGGAAAGTCCAGGGGAGCCAATTCCCCAACCCAGATTTCAGCTTTTCATTTGAGAGCAGGGCTGGGAAGGGAGAAAGAAACTCTGCAGAGACAGGTTAGGAAAGTGCGTGGAGCTGGAGGCGGGGAACCTGGGTTCTCACATACCTGAGGATGCTGGATGTGTTTATGGGTACACCCAGCTGTCCTTGCCTGGCCTGGGTTTTGTGGCTTTTGGCTTTGTAAACTATAGGGAAGTGCATGGACCCTGCGTTCAGGAAAGATGGGTGCATGACCTGTCGTTTCATGACCTGTTCTTTCCTGAGATTTCTTCTCTCTGCTAGGCCAAGGTTAGACAAGATGACCTTCAGTTTCTTTCTAGCACTACCACATTCTAGCATAAGCATTCCCTGCCTGCCTGCCTGAGGACCAGAGGACTCTGCTCCTGGGACTACTAAAGGGTTTCTGGTCACATGTCTTTCCTTCAAGGAAAGACATGTTGCCAACACTTGGATTCTTTGCCAGACCATTGCTGAACCCTGGGGGGCCATCTGAGCCAGCCTTCTCACTTGTCAAGACAGCACCTCTGCTGGTGCTGCAGGACTTGGGCTCCCCTTGGGATCACTGGAACGGGGAAGGAAGGAAGGAGCTGGCAGCTCTGCGGGTGGCAGAGGGAGCCAACGGTCTGGGACTGGAGAGATAGCATGTTACTGCCTTCCAGTCCTTGGTGGAGGGAAGCAGAGGACAGGACGGCTGGGGTGTGTTCTACCGCATTGAGGGAGTTCTGGAGGAGTCAGCGGTTTGGTCCAGAAGCCACTGGCTGGAGCGGAAGGAGGGGGCCCTCTGCAGAGCTTGTGTTAACTTAGCTGGATGAGCTCTCCCACTGTGCTGTTTCACAGTGAGGCTGCCAGGCCTGGAGCCTGCTCTGTCCCCGGGGGCTGGGAGCCCCCTGCTGTGACTGAATTTTAAATGAAGAAGTTGGCCGGGATATATTTATATTAGCTGCAATCATTACGATAAAATTTGTAAACCTAGAGAGAAGGCTAATGTATACTGTGGATGACATAGATGTCGGGTGAGCCTCTGAAGCTCCAATTACAAGACAAATTTCCTTAATGAACTGACTGCCTGAAAATGCCCTTGTTGTTATTCTGACAACAGAAGCTAACGCGTTACTCGTCCTTTTTAGAATAAAGAAAGAGGAAATAAATAAATGGCAATTGTCTCCCCCAGTTAATAACCTGAGTTGATTCTTCTTCTAAGACTGAAAATGCCTAATGGGCCAGGTTCTAAGCCAGGCTAAGAGGAACAACACTAAGTCTGACTTAAGTGGCTATTCTTATCTCCACTGAAGGAAAGCCTGAAAAGAAAATGACCTGGCTTTGCAGAAAGGGGTCCAGAGATTAAGACAGGGGAAGATGCTCTGGACTGAATTGTGCCCCCTCAAAATCCGTGTGCTGAAGCCCTAACCCCCAGTATGATGGGTTTTAGGGATGGAACCTTTGGGAGGTAACTAGGTTTTGATGTGTTTGTGAGTTAGTCATTAGTCCCTTTGGGCTGTTAGAACAAAAATAACGTAGATGGGATGGCTTAAACAACAGAAATTTATTCATCACAGTTCTGGCAGCTGAAAGTCTGAGATCAGGGTGCTGATAGACAACAGAGTGGCTGGTGAAGGCCTGCTTCCTGTTTCACAGATGGTCTTCTCCTTGCGTCCTTACTTACATGGCAGAGAGCAGAGAGAGAGGAAGCAAGCTCTCTCATGTCTCTTCCTCTTCTTTTTTTTTTTACGCGGGCCTCTCACTGCTGTGGCTTCTCCCGCTGCAGAGCACGGGCTCACGGAAGCGCAGGCTCAGCGGCCATGACTCACCGGCCCAGCCGCTCCGCGGCATGTGGGATCTTCCCAGACCGGGACACGAACCCGCATCCCCCTCATCGGCAGGCGGACTCTCAACCACTGCGCCACCAGGGAAGCCCCTTCCACTTCTTTTTTTAAACCTTTCTTTAGTCTCTTGAAAATTAGTAACCTGTACTTCGATCATTTATTCACTGTGTGACTATGGATACTTCCTACTTTAATTCACACATTCTGGCAAAACAGGAAACAGTGGCATGTTTTAGTCAATCACTTCTGTTTCCTCTAAACTTTGTCCTAACCAAAGCAAAAGAGCTGTTATTTAAAATGAATGAAATATCATTTATTTCTTAATATGTCTCATCTTATAAGGACACTAATCCAATCATGAGAGCTCTGTGCCATGACCTAATCACCTCCCAAAGGCCCCATCTCCAAATATCATCACATTGGGAATCAGGGTTTAAACATATGAATGGTGGGGGGATATGGACGTTCAATCCATAGTAAGCCTTCATGATGGAACTTGACCATACTGGAACCCTGATCTTGGACCCTCTAGTCTCCAGAACTGTGAGAAAATAAATTTCGATTGTTTAAGACAACCAGTCTATGGTATTTTGTTATAGCAGTCTGAGCTGACTAATACAGACTAATGCTAATACTAATACTAATACTAATACTAATATTGAGTTGGCCAAACATTTTGTTCAGGTTTTTCCGAACAGCTTACAGAAATACCTGAACGAACTCTTTGGCGAACCAAATATTAATACTAACACTGACTAACACTGGCTAGTATAAACCTGAGACCTTGACAAAAAAAAATTGCTCTAGAGGCTCTAGCATTTGGATAATGAAGTAAAAATATCTGGTTTCAACGTCAGCTTGGTCTTTTCTTAAACTGTATGAAGATAGGCAATTACTTAGCTTTTCTAAGAGTCATTGAATTCTTCTGTAAAAGAGCAAGACTAATACTATCAAGATCATATAAATGTCATGGAAATTAAATGAGCTAATACATTGAAAGTGCCTAGTGCACAGTGAGCACCTAGGGGCAGATTTAGAGGATGTCAAGCATATCCGATCAGATTAAAAGGAAGTAGAAGCAAGACTGTCCTGTTGAACTGGCCTTTGGTGTGCAATTCAAGTTCTGATCCTCCATCCATAGAAGTCCTGGAGCCTCTAGATTTTAGAGCCATTGGAGTCTCCCAGTAAACTGGTCTCTGGAAAGAATCTGGTCTTTGAAATCATAGTGACCTGGATTTTAATCTCAGCTCTGCTGCTTCTTACCTCAAAGTGTCATAATCCCTTCGAGCTTCCATTCCCTTCTCAGTGACTTGGAGATAACACCTTCCTTCTAGTATCCCATTGTGAGGAAAAAATGACATATGTGCATGAAGCATGCAGCACAGTGCCTGACACTCCTAGCCATCCTACTAAACTTAATTCATGAAAAGATGCTCAACATCACTAATTATTAGAGAATGCAAACCAAAACTTGAGGTATTACCTCACCCTGGTCAGAATGGCCTTCATCAAAAAATCTACACACAATAAATGCTGGAGAGGGTGTGGAGAAAAGGAAACCCTCCTATGCCGTTGGTAGGAATGTAAACTGGTGCAGCCACTATGGAGAACAGTATGGAGGTTCCTCAAAAAACTAAAAATAGAGCTACCATATGATCCAACAATCCCACTCATGGGCACACATCTGGAGAAAACCATAATTTGAAAAGATACAACCACCCCAATGTTCATTGCAGCTCTATTTACAATAGCCAGGACATGGAAGACACCTAAAAGTCCATCAACAGAGGAATGGATAAAGAAGATGTGGTACATATATACAGTGGAATATTACTCAGCCATAAAAAAACTGAAATAATGCTATTTGCAGCAACATGGATGGATCTAAAGATTGTCACACTGAGTGAAGTAAGTCAGACAGAGAAAGACAAATATTATATATTGCTCATATGTGGAATCTAAAACAAAAGGCTACAAATGAACTTATCTACAAAACAGAAATAGAGTTACAGATGTAGAAAATAAACTTATAGTTACCAGGATGTAGGGAGGGGGGAGGGATAAATTGGAAGATTGGGATTGACATATATACACAACTATATAAAAAACAGATAACTATTAAGGACTGCTATATAGCACAGGAAACTCTACTCAATACTCTGTAATGGCCTATATGGGAAAAGAATCTCCTTCCCCTCTCGAAATAGTTCTAGATCCCACATAGGTAATTTCCTATCAGTCTTGATATCCAGGACGGGGAGTACCAATTTCATGAAAAAAAATTTATGTATGTTTTATATATATATATATGAAAGTATCTTATACTTGTAAACTGTAAGAGTCTGTGCAATTAAAAAAGACTATTATTGTTATTGTTGTTATTGTTATTTATCAAGAGTGAGGCCAAGAAGCGCAGATGTAGCATTAGATAGTGGGCTTCTGCCATACAAATAGAGGGAAATAGGGTTTGATAATCAACTGAATGTGGCTGAATGTTTGTGGAGCCCCCATTTGCCAGGCACTGTATCAGACACTTTATGCAGTCACAGGTACATCGTGTTATTATTGGGCAGACAGTCCCAGACCGTGACTCCTACCATGATCATCATGTATTGCCTAGAACTGTAACTTACAAATCAGAGGATTTCTTTCCAATAGACTATAAGCCCTGTAAAGGCAGACACCATGTTTTATAAATATTCACTTTCTCCACAGATCCTGGGATAACGTATTAAAGGAACTTGAGAGATATTTAGTGACTAGGTGGATGTGTGGTTATATTTACTTATTCATTAATTCTATAATTGTTTATTGAGTATATTCTATGTTCCAGGCACAGTTCCAGACACTAGGGATAGAACAATTAATGAAATAGACCAAGTTTACTTTGCTCCCATAGAGCTTGCACTCCAGCACAGGAGCACACACTTGAGATGTGAAGAGATGCAAGTGGAGAAAGGAAATGGAGAAAGTGGTCAGTGGGGTGGGAGATGACCTGGCAGAAGCCACCTATGAGCCATCTGGATACCCCTCATTATGTAGACATGGGAGCTTGGTGTCACCATAGTGTCCTGTGTTCACTGAGGTCCAGGCTTCTTAAAGGTAATCACTATAGGTACTTTCAAGAAGTCTTGTGGTCCTGAGCCAAGGAGCCATTAGTGCTCTCTCCCTTTTGAAATTAATAGAATTTACTTTCTAGAGCAGTTTTAGGTTTACAGAAACATTGCGCTGGAAGTACAGAGAGTTCCCATATATCCCCTTGCCCTCAGCCCCCAATTTCCCTTATTATTAACATCTTGCATTACTATGGTGTATCTGTTACAATTAATGAGCAAATATTGATACATCATTATTAACTAAAGTCCTAGTTTACATTAAAGTTCACTCTTTGAGTTGAATATGTCATGGATTTTGACAAATATATCATGACATGTATCCACAATGACATTACATACAGAATAGTTGCAGTGCCCTCAGAACCCCTGTGCTTCACCTAGTCATCCCTCCCTCCCTGTAGCCCCTGTTGACCATTGATCCTTCCACCGTTGCCATAGCTTTGGAGCCTTTTCCAGATTGTCATATGGTTGGAATCATACAGGACCCTTCTCTTTTAGCAATTTTGTTCTGTTTCAGCTAAATTTGGCTGCTGCCTTCCTCAAAGGAATGGAACTCAGAACCCTCTCTCCTTCCAATGGCCATCGGGGCCCTTCCTGTAATTGAGAGGCAGCACGTACAAGAAAAGAGTCTTTGCTACTTAGCAAATAGGCTAGATCCACTGTTAGCCCAGAGGGGAAAGATTGGATCTTTGCAGTTTCCTCGATTCAGTAAAACACATTTAATCACTTAAATGCTTTTTGATGATGAGCTGGGGGTGATTTTTATCGTTTCAGCCAACTCCCAACAGTCTCTGCTGTGTCCTGAATAAGAGAACTGAGGAAAAAGCAGGGACATGGGTTTGTTTGTTTGTTTGGGTTTGTTTCGCTTTATTTATCTGTTTGAATTATCTACTTTTGCACTTAAAATGACCCAAATTTGCCAGGCAACTGCAAAGCTTCCATTTGGATGCAGGCACTGTGGTGCTGGCACAATGGAGCTGCTGGCTGTGAGTCTGCCCCATGCACAGTCCCAGAGGTTCCCTTGGGGACAGAGGTGGGCTCTGGCCCTGCTCTTCCCCCGCAGCGCACAGAGAGTGAGAGAACCATGCAGAAGATGGGCAGGGGAAGGGCAAGTGTGGGTGAGATTTTGCGTGTGTGTTATTTGTCAGAATTACGACCGCTAGTAGCACTTATCAAAAGTGACGTTTATTGGGTGTGAAATGTTCTAATTTGTTAGATAATACAAGCTGTTTAGTATTAAAGCAACTTTCACACAGCACAGTCTCCTCTGTCATTAGGGACCTCCCAGGATTAATTACTGAGATCTATGCCCTGACATTCAGATGCCTCCCAGAACCATAAACTTATAAATCACGCATGAGCTGATTGCCAAGAAAATTTCCTCAAAGCCATGAATCTCCCTGTGAGGGGGACGAAGACAAGTTAAGTGAACAGCTTACCCATGAGCGCTCCCTGGAGACCTGAGTTCCTGGTCGGAAAGACTAACTGTCCCTGCTTCTCTTCAGCTGGAGGCTGCTACAATCACACCTCATATCTATGCACAGTTTTTTATTTTATTTTATTTTTTTAACATCTTTATTGGAGTATAATTGCTTTACAAGGTGTATTAGTTTCTGTTTTATAACAAAGTGAATCAGCTATACATAAACATATATCCCCATATCTCCTCCCCCTTGCGTCTCCCTCCCACCCTCCCTATCGCACCCCTCTAGGTGGTCACAAAGCACTGAGCTGATCTCCCTGTGCTATGCGGCTGCTTCCGACTAGCTATCTATTTTACATTTGGTAGTGTATATATATCCATGCCACTCTCTCACTTTGTCCCAGCTTACCCTTCCGACTCCCCACGTCCTCAAGTCCATTCGCTAATTCTGGGTCTTTATTCCTGTCCTGCCCCTAGGTTCCTCGGAACCCTTTTTTTTTTTTTTTTTTTTACAGTCCATATATATGTGTTAGCATACGCTATTTGTTTTTCTCTTTCTGACTTACTTCACTGGGTATGACAGTCTCTAGGTCCATCCACCTCACTACAAATAACTCAATTTCGTTTCTTTTTAAGGCTGAGTAAGATTCCACTGTATATATGTGCCACATCTTCTTTATCCATTCATCTGTCGATGGACACTTAGATTGCTTCCGTGTCCTGGTTATTGTAAATAGAGCTGCAATGAACATTGTGGTACATCAATCTTTTAGAATTACGGTTTTCACAGGGTATATGCCCAGTAGTGGGATTGCTGGGTCATATGGTAGTTCTATTTGTAGTTTTTTAAGGAACTCCATACTGTTCTCCATAGTGGCTGTATCAATTTACATTCCCGCCAACAGTGCAAGAGGGTTCCCTTTTCTCTACACTCTCTCCAGCATTTATTGTTTGTAGATTTTCTGATGATGGCCATTCGGACTGGTGTGAGGTGATTCCTAACCGTAGTTTTGATTTGCATTTCTCTAATGATCAGTGATGTTGAGCATCCTTTCATGTGTTTGTTGGCAATCTGTATATCTTCTTTGGAGAAATGTCTATTTAGGTCATCTGCCCATTTTTGGATTGGGTTGTTTGTTTTTTCTTGATATTGAGCTGCATGAGCTGCTTGAAAATTTTAGAGATGAATCCTTTGTCAGTTGCTTCATTTGCAAATAGTTTCTCCCATTCTGAGGGTTGTTTTTTCATCTTGTTTATGGTTTCCTTTGCTGTGCAAAAGCTTTTAAGTTTCATTAGGTCCCATTTGTTTATTTTTGTTTTTATTTCCATTTCTCTAGGAAGTGGGTCAAAAAGGATCTTGCTGTGATTTATGTCATAGAGTGTTCTACCTATGTTTTCCTCTAAGAGTTTTATAGTGTCTGGCCTTACATTTAAGTCTTAAATCCATTTTGAGTTAATTTTTGTGTATGGTGTTAGGGAGTGTTCTAATTTCATTCTTTTACATGTAGCTGTCCAGTTTTCCCAGCACCACTTATTGAAGAGGCTGTCTCTTCTCCATTGAATATTCTTGCCTCCTTTATCAAAAATAGGGTGACCATATGTGTTTGGGTTTATCTCTGGGCTTTCTATCCTGTTCCATTGATCTATATTTCTGTTTTTGTGCCAGTACCATACTGTCTTGATTACTGTAGCTTTGTAGTATAGTCTGAAGACCAGAAGCCTGATTCTTCCAGCTCCGTTTTTCTTTCTCAAGATTGCTTTGGCTATTTGGGGTCTTTTGTGTTTCCATACAAATTGTGAATTTTTTTGTTCTACTTCTGTGAAAAATGCCAGTGGTAGTTTGATAGGGATTGCATTAAATCTGTAGATTGCTTTGGGTAGTACAGTCATTTTCACAATGTTGATTCCTCCAATCCAAGAACATGGTGTATCTCTCCATCTGTTTGTATCATCTTTAATTTCTTTCATCAGTGTCTTATAGTTTTCTGCATACGGGTCTTTTGTCTCCTCAGGTAGGTTTATTACTAGGTATTTTATTCTTTTTGTTGCAGTGGTAAAAGAGAGTGTTTCCTTAATTTCTCTTTCAGATTTTTCATCATTAATGTATAGGAATGCAAGAGATTTCTGTGCATTAATTTTTTATCCTGCAACTTTACCAAATTCATTGATTAGCTCTAATAGTTTGCTGGTAGCATCTTTAGGATTCTCTATGTATAGTATCATGTCATCTACAACCAGTGACGACAGCTTTACTTCTTCTTTTCCAATTTGGATTCCTTTTATTTCTTTTTCTTCTATGATTGCTGTGGCTAAAACTTCCAAAACTATGTTGAATAATAGTGGTGAGAGTGGACAAACTCGTCTTGTTCCTGATCTTAGAGGAAATGGTTTCAGTTTTTCACCATTGAGAATGATGTTGGCTGTGGGTTTGTCATACATGGCCTTTATTATGTTGAGGTAAGTTCCCTCTATGCTTACTTTCTGGAGGGTTTTTATCATAAATGGGTACTGAATTTTGTCAGAAGCTTTTTCTGAATCTATTGAGATGAGCATATGGTTTTTCTCCTTCAATTTGTTAAAATGGCTTACAACATTGATTATTTGTGTATATTGAAGAATCCTTGCATTCCTGGGATAAACCCCACTTGAATACAGTGCATGGTCCTTTTAATGTGTTGTTGGATTCTGTTTGCTAGTATTTTGTTGAGGATTTTTGCATCTATATTCATCAGTGATATTGGTCTGTAGTTTTCTTTCTTTGTGACATCTTTGTCTGGTTTTGGTATCAGGGTGATGGTGGCCTCATAGAATGAATTTGGGAGTCTTTATTTCAAAGTCTATTTTGTCTGATATGAGAATTGCTATTCCAGCTTTCCTTTGATTTCCATTTGCATGGAATATCTTTTTCTATCCCCTCACTTTCAGTCTGTATGTGTCCCTAGGTCTGAAGTGGGTGACTTGTAGACAGCATATATACGGGTCTTGTTTTTGTATCCATTCAGCCAGTCTATGTCTTTTGTTTGGAACATTTAATCCATTTACATTTAATGTAGTTATCGATATGTATGTTCCTATTACCATTTTCTAAATTGTTTTGGGTTTGTTATTGTAGGTCTTTTCCTTCTCTTGTGTTTCCTCCCTAGAGAAGTTCCTTTAGCATTTGTTGCAAAGCTGGTTTAGTGGTGCTGAATTCTCTCAGCTTTTTCTTGTCTGTAAAGATTTTAATATCTCTGTGAAATATGAATGAAATCTTTCCTGGGTAATCTTGCTTGTAGGTTTTTCCCTTTCATCACTTTAAATATGTCCTGCCACTCCCTTCTGGCTTGCAGAGTTTCTGCTGAAAGATTTGTTGTTAACCTTATGGGGATTCCCTTGTATGTTATTTGTTGCTTTTCCCTTGCTCCTTTTAATATTTTTTCTGTGTATTTAATTTTTGATAATTTGATTAATATGTGTCTTGGTGTGTTTCTTCTTGGATTTATCCTGTGTGGGACTCTCTGTGCTTCCTGGACTTGATTGACTATTTCCTTTCCCATATTTGGGAAGTTTTCAACTATAATCTCTTCAAATATTTTCTCAGTCCCTTTCTTTTTCTCTACTTCTTCTGGGCCCCCTATTTCAAATGTTGGTGTGTTTACTATTGTCCCAGAGGTCTGTGAAACTGTCCTCAATTCTTTTCATTCTTTTTTCTTTATTCTGCTCTGTGGTAGTTATTTCCACTATTTTATTTTCCAGGTCACTTATCCATTCTTCTGCCTCAGTTATTCTGCTATGGATTCCTTCTAGAGAAGTTTTAATTTCATTTATTTTGTTGTTCATCATTGTTTGTTTGCTCTTTAGTTCTTCTAGTTCCTTGTTATATGTTTCTCGTATTTTCTCCATTCTATTCCAAGATTTTGGATCACCTTTATTATTATTACTCTGAATTCTTTTTCAGGTAGACTGCCTATTTGCTCTTCATTTGTTTGGTCTGGTGGGTTTTTATGTTGCTCCTTCATCTGCCGTGTGTTTCTCTGTCATCTCATTTTGCTTAACTTACTATGTTTGGGGTCTCCTTTTCACAGACTGCAGGTTTGTAGTTCCCGTTGTCTTTGGTGTCTGCCCCCAGTGGCTAAGGTTGGTCAGTGGGTTCTGTAGGCTTCCTGGTGGAGGGCACTGGTGCCTGTTTTCTGGTGGATGAGCCTGGATGTTATCTTTCTGGCAGGTAGGACTGCATACAGTGGTGTGTTTTGGGGTGTCTGTGACTTTATTATGATCTTAGGCAGCCTCTCTGCTAATGGGTGGGGCTTGTTCCTGTCTTACTAGTTGTTTGGCATAGGATGTCCAGCACTGTTGCTTGCTGGTCATTGAGTGGATCTGGGTCTTAGCTTTGAGATGGAGATCTCTGGGATAACTTTCACTGTTTTATATTACATGGAGCCGGGAGGTCTCTGGTGGACCAATGTCCTGAACTCAGGTCTCCCACCTCAGAGACACAGGCCTGACGCCTGGCCAGAGCGCCCAAGACCCTGTCAGCCATACGGCTCCCAAGTCTACAGTTGCTCTTAAAGTCCACCACCTCAATTTTGGGATAATTCGTTGTCTATTCATGTATTCCACAGACGCAGGGTACAACAAGTTGATTGTGGAGCTATAATCCGCTGCTCCTGAGGCTGCTGGGAGAGATTTCCCTTTCTCTTCTTTGTTTGCACAGCTCCCGCGGTTCAGCTTTGCATTTGGACCTGCCTCAGCGTGTAGGTCGCAGGAGGGCGTCTGTTCTTCACTCAGACAGGACGGGGTTAAACAAGCCGCTGAATCGGGGGCTCTGGCTCACTCAGGCCACGGGGAGGGAGGGGTACGGAGGTGGGGCAAGCCTGTGGCAGCAGAGCCCAGCGTGATGTTGACCAGCCTGAGGTGCGCCGTGCGTTCATCCGGGAAAGTTGTCCCTGGATCACGGGGCCGTGGCAGTGGCGGGCTGCACAGGCTCCAGGGAGGGGAGGTGTGGACAGTGAGCTGTGCTCGCCCACAGGCTTCTTGGTGGTGGCAGCAGCAGCCTGAGCGTCTCATGCCCGTCTCTGGGGTCCGCGCTGTTAGCCGTGGCTCGCGCCCGTCTCGAGCTCGTTTAGGCGGTGCTCTGAATCCCCTCTCCTCACACACCCCAAAACAATGGTCTCTTGCCTCTTCGGCAGGTGCAGACCTTTTCCCCCGACTCCCTCCTGGCCAGCCCTGGTGCACTAACCCCCTGCAGGATGTGTTCATGCCGCCAACCCCAGTCCTCTCCCTGCTCTCCAACCGAACCCCGAGCCTCAGCTCCCAGCCCCGCCCGCCCCGGCGGGAGAGCAGACAAGCCTCTCGGGCTGGTGAGTGCTGGTCAGCACCGATCCTCTGTGCGGGAATCTCTCCGCTGTGCCCTCCGCACCCCTGTTGCTGTGCTCTCCTCCGTAGCCCCGAAGCTTCCCCCCTCCACCACCCACAGTCTCCGCCCGCGAAGGGGCTTCCTAGTGTGTGGAAACCTTTCCTCCTTCACAGCTCTCTCCCACTGGTGCAGGTCCCATCCCTATTCTTTTGTCTCTGTTTTTTCTTTTTTCTTTTGCCCTACCCAGGTTCGTGGGGAGTTTCTTGCCTTTTGGGAGGTCTGAGGTCTTCTGCCAGCGTTCAGTAGGTGTTCTGTAGGAGCTGTTGCACGGGTAGATGTATTTCTGATGTACTTGTGGGGAGGAAGGTGATCTCCGCGTCTTACTCCTCCGCCATCTTGAAGGTCTCTCTATGCAGTTTTTTAGCCTTTCAAAAAATTCCATCTGCAAAGGTGCTTTCTTTATCACTTATCATTGCATTGCTAGCACCTGAAAAGCATCTGGCACATAGTAGGCCCTCAATCATGATGCTGGATAAATAAAAGCCGTAGAAAGTACAGGGATCTGCCTGGCTCTAAGAAGTGGGTGTACCGCTAGTCCCAGATCACACAGGATCTCAGAGACGGAGCTGGTCCCAGGAGCCCATTTCTTCTCTGAATTCAATGTCTTCCCTCCTTTTGAATCGTTCTTCAAAGCAACATTGTCTCAGGCCTCTGAGGTCTCCCGGAGAAGCACTGCTGACCTCCACTTAAACATAACATTTTTTGGGCTTCCCTGGTGGCGCAGCGGTTGCGAGTCCGCCTGTCGATGCAGGGGACGTGGGTTCGTACCCCGGTCCGGGAAGATCCCACATGCTGCGGGGCGGCTGGGCCCGTGAGCCATGGCCGCTGAGCCTGCGCGTCCGGAGCCTGTTGCTCCACAACGGGAGAGGCCACAGCAGGGAGAGCCCCACGTACCGAAAAACAAACAAACAAACAAAACCATAACACTTTTAGGGATTGTGATAAAAAACAGTAATGCTTCAAATGTAAGGAAGTTTGCTGGGTAATTCCAACACTGCTTACACCAAAGCTGGAGTCAACACAAACGTGAAAGTTACCCACTATTTAGCAAAGTACTTTGGATCATTAATAATTCTTTGGCACAAGAAAATGAATATAAAACTCTATGAGGTGAATGACAGTGAACATCAGGAAGAATTGCTATGGGCGTGTACTTCTATGAGGTGCATCAGTAAAGGGTGCTGAATCTTCTGTATTAGTCATTCACTGTGTAAGACAGTAAAATATCACGTCCAGGGTAATCCAAAAGCATGTGGTTTCATTCTCCAAAAAGATACTCCATCTCCAAACCCATCACTCTAGTCCAAAACATTGTGACGTCTTACTAGCTGTAAAAGCCTTCTAACTGGTTTCCCCTTGTTTATATTTGCCCTAAAATACCTCATAACCACTGCTGTATACATCTCCATAGTTTCCCAATTGCACTTAGATAAAAACAAAGTATTTTTATCATGATCCAGAAGACCCTTGTGGAAGCTGGCCCCTGGCTACCTTCCCAACCTCTCTTACCATGCCCCCTCTCACTGTGTTCAGCCCAACTCGTTTTCTTTTAGCCCCATAGATGTGCCAACTTTTTCCTGCCTCAGGACCTTTGCATATATGCTCGTCCCTCTGCCCGCAATGCTCTTCCTCTCACTTTTCCCATGGCTGGATCCCTCTCATCCTCCTCATCTTCTAATCATCCTTCTAATTTCATCCTGAATGTAATTTCCTCAAAGAAGTCTTCCCCGGCCACACAATCTCAACTAAACCTTTGCCTATTAGTCTCTCTTAAAGCACCCCATTCATTCCCTTCATAGCACTAGTTGTTTGTCTTTTCATTTTAGTCTTAACTGCTCCCCTTACATCATATGATATGTAAGGGCAGGAACCACGTATCTTTGTTATGCCAGTAGCACCTTAGACCTTATGTAGTGCCTGGCCCCAGAAAAGGCATACAAGCAATATGTATTTTATGAATGGAGGAAGGAATAAATTAATGAGTACCAAGCAACAGAATGCATTTTTAATGTTCCCAAGGAGCTTACAATCCATTTGTGTTTGTTTGTGTGCATGTAACATTTATGCCCCTACAGCTCAGCGATTTTTGTCTGTTTTGCTCACTGACACATCCTCGATACCCAGAACAATGCTGGGCCCATGATAACTCAAATAAGTATAAATAAATATTTGTTGGATGAAGGATGAACAGAAATATAAGGAACTCTAAGAACATTTAGCAGGGAGACCTAACCTAGTCTAAAAATCAGAGAAGAGATTTGTGAGCAAGAGGCATTGAAATGGAGACCTGGCATTATCCACACAAAGGGGAAAGAAGGTGGGGTAGGGCAGAGTAGTTCAGACATTGTGACTAACTTAGGTCAAGGCCCGCGGTAAGAGGCAAATGCGAGCTTGGCATGCTACAGGTTCTGAAAACAGTCCAGTGTGCAATATGGGTGGTAGACACGGAGGGACATTCACGCATCCCTGGTTCCAGGGAAGGAGTCTTCTGGGTAGAAATTGTATTTCCCCAGTGTAAGAAAATAAACTGGCGTTCTTAGGGGTCTTAATAAGTTTGGTCAGGACAAGTCAGCTCTGTTCACTGGTAATAAATACATTATTTTCTCTGCATAGCTGAGGACAGGATCCAGAGCAGTCAGGACCTCACCAGGGATGGCTGCCTGTGAGGTTCTGCACGATGGGCAGTCTGCCTCTCCCTGCAGTCAGGACAAGGCCCCAGGACTCAAGAGTTCCATGATCTATGCTTGGCGATGTCCCGTGCCTCATCTCTGGGTCCCTGGCTCCCCTCCTATTAATAATTTTGCTCTTACCTTGCTTGGAGGTTAGGGGCAATGTCTAATTCTGCTGGGATTTCCCAACCTCATTGAATGCACAGTCTTGCACAGGGTAGACAGTCTACCCTCAGTGAGGAATTGAATTAAGTTTGGCAATGCAGAGATAGAAAAGACCTGAGAAAAAGATGACTGCGTTGATCACCTGTCTGCATTGTTCCTAACCTCCTCTTCTGTATCTCCTGTCTGCTTTTACCCAGAAGGTTCTTCCATGCCTCCTCCCAAATTCTCTCTTCCCTTCTATGCCAGCCATGGGAAACCCTGAACCTCTATTTAGAAGTAAATCTAAGGTTATTTTTCTTTTGCTCAGTGAATATTGATTGAGGGCTGACCATGAGCTGGGCTGGGTGCTAAGTTCTGGGGATGTCACGAATAACAAATAGGCATATTCTTTGCCCTCAAAGAGTTACAATTTAGTAGGAGAGTCAGATATTAAATTTAAATGCACTAATAAATATATAACTCAAATTGCGATGTAGGTTGTACATCAGCTGTAGGAAAAGCAAAGAGTCAGAACACAGGTAGCTTATGTTTGGGGGAAGTCTAAGCAACAGTTGAGTTGAAATTAACACATAGAGGCAAGTAACCATGCAAAGAGTTGGGAAGAGCCCTTTAGGCCAAGGTGAGGGCATGCAAAATGCCCAGAGGCAAGACAAAGGTCAGTGCGGAATGGAATGAATTTGGAAGCAGACCTGGCTAGATTAGGCCTTCTGGAGCAGGTTCAGGATTCTGAGTTTTATCCTTAATTTAACGGGAAGCCCCTGAAGAGTTTTAAGCAGCAAATGACATAACCTGACTTACATTTTTACAAGATCATTCCAGCTGCTGTGTGGAGAAAAATTCGAAGATGCTAACAAGAAAGATATTGCAACAGTCTATGTGAGAAATAACAGTGGTTTGCACCTAGGAGCCAGAGATGGAGAAAAGAGGAAGAGGAGAGAGATTTTTGAGGTAGAAATGACAAGATTAGTGATGGCCTGGACTGGGGGAAGAAGGACAGGAAATGGTAAAAGTGGCTTCCAAATCTCTGGTTTGAATCAAAGAAAGCTCCAAGGGTCTTGCCTTGTTCTATTTGGTTCTTGCAGTGACTTTGGGAAGAAGGTAGCCAGGGGCTGTCTTGTCCCTGGTTAACAGAAGAAAATAAGAAACTGAGAGATTAAGTGATTCATCTGGAGTCTCATGGCTGGCAGGGAAAGGCCAGGACTAGTTCCCTCCTCCCTAGACCCTGGGTCCAGCCATCTCCCACTGACGCCCGTGGAAAGTGTCCATGTCCTGAAAACAGGACTCTCCCCATCACAGGACCAACATGGCGGCCCCATTGCTTTGGGACTGGCAGCTTCTCTGGCCCCTTTGTCTGCAGCTCCATCTGTGCCTATCCTGTCTCTCCCCCCCTGCCCTGGGCTCACTCTTACTTAATGACTCTCATCTCCCAGAAAGTTCCTCCCAGAATCCACAATGGGCAATATTACGAACTCCTCATGTCTGGTGATAACTTTTTATGAGGTTTTTATTCTTTTACAATATATTAAAGACATATTTTTGCCAGGTTTTTACTTCGGTTTATTTCTTGTCCTTGAATCACTCCTCTTCCCCCCCACCCCCTGGCCCCCTTCCGTTCCTTCCTCCACTCCCTTACCCGAGCAGGCTCTGCACTGGAGATGTTTAATTCTCCTTTAATCTCAATTCCCTGAGGTACATGAAAGCAGCTTTACGAGCCCATAAATCCAAGAAGATAAAGTGCATTTTTATTAGTTGTGTTGGCATCAAAGGGAAAAAAAAATGGAATCTAATGTGAAATAGTCAATAATGAATTTGCTTAATAGCCCTCCGCATCACCTCAACGGGTCTCACTGAAGGCAGTGGCCTCCCGGGTAGGGCGTGAGCCTGGCAGCCTTTCTCAGGGCACGAGGCAAGGGGTACTGCCCTGCCTGGTTGTATTTTTATTTTTATTTCCTCCAGTAGGAAGACATTTCTTCCAAATGGAGCTAGGAGGCTTGAAGCAGGGGGTGGAGAGGGAGAGGTTAGTGCATTGGGCATCAGGGGAGGGTATGGGCTGGCTAGAGGTTGAAGCCCCAAAATCCTGGTGGCTGCCAGGGGTCCTGTCTGCCCTGCTCTCAGCCCAGGTGGATGTTTTGTCCACTGAGAGCTTTGGGGACAGAAGGATAAAGGGAGGAGTCAGTGACGGACCTGTGCCACTAACAGAGAGGATGTGCTACCTCAGGGAGCAGACCCGCTCCGCAGGTGGCCAGCACCCCTGTGAAACCAGGGAATGAGCATTACCTTCATGAATGTGGCTCCACCCACGCACCAAGTGAAGGGAGGGGAGCAGCCCTCATGGCACCGTGCTGACCTCCAGGTCAGAACTTGGGGAAGATCCTGCAGGGGGTCTCCCTGGTACCCCCTCCCCTCATGAGCCCAGTGCTTTTGCTAATGATTTCCTGTCTCATCCTCTCTCTGTGGCTACAGGTCCAGGGTTTGTAATCCCTCCCTGATTTCTCCCCATCCCTCCTCCTTTTCTCATTCTTTGCCTCTTTTCCCCCCTTCTCTCCCTACCTCCCTCTACCTTTCTTGCAAGTCCTGAGTCTTGCAAAAACGACTGAGAGAAAGCCCTTGTGCCTAGGCTACTACCCACAGCGAGGGCCCTGATCCTAACATCTACAGCTGGGCAGCCGTTCGGATTAATTTCCTGAGGATACTGAAGCTACTGGTAGACCTTTGACTACAGTTTTAGGACCTTTGGGGTTGAAAGGAGAGCTCTTTTCTCCTCTTTCATAGAAAATGGGAAAGGGGCGTTTTCAGGGATAGAGGGGAGTTTGGTTTCTGTCACACGGCCACTAGATGGCAGTAGTCAAACGTGCAAAAAAGTAAGCAGCCCGCAATCCATCAGCATCCTCTCTCCCAGCATTCCTCCCTGCAGAAGGAAGGGTTGGAGAGAAGATGTTGAGACAAGATGCAGAGAACCAACACATAGGTAGGACCTGTAGGACCTGAGGCAGGCATCTGCCTTGGAAAATGGGTGGGTCC